>NW_022436977.1:10668201-10697663 GCF_009761245.1 Sapajus apella | reverse complement strand
AAAAAAAAAAAAAGAAATACATTTTACCTATAAAAATATACATAGACTGAAAATAAGGAGAAAGGAAAAAGATATTTCATGCCAATGGAAACCAAAGAGCAGTAGTCACTATACTTTGTCAGACAAAATAGATTTCAAGACAAAAACTGTAAGAAGTGACAAAGAATGGCATCACATGATGACAAAGGGAACAATAAAGCAAGATAATGTAACAATTTTAAATATACATGCACCCAACACACGAGTACCTTGATATATAAAGGAAATGTTATTCGGGTTAAAGAAAGAGATAGGCCCCAGTATGAGCATAGCTGGAGATTTCAAAACCTCACTTTCAGCACTGGACCGACCTTCCAGACAGGAAATCAGCAAAGGCCTATCAGACTTAATCTGCATTACAGACCAAATGCATTTAATAGATATTTACAGAACATCTCATCCAACAGCTGCAGAATACACAGTTTTTTCTCTCACAACATGGATTGTTCTCAATGAGAGACCATATGTTATGTTACATAACATGTTTCAAAACATTCAAAAAACTAAAATAATATCAAGCATTTTCTCTGATCACAATAGAATAAAACTAGAAATTAATGACAGGAGCAATCTGGAAACTATGCAAACACATGGATACTAAACAATATTCTCCTGAAAGGCCAGTGGGTTCATGAAGAAATTAAAAAGGAACAAATTTTGCTTGAAAAAAATAATGGAAATGCAACATACCAATACCTCTGGGATACAGCAAAAACAGTACTAAGAGGGAAGTTTCTAGCTATAACTACTTACATCCAAAAAGATAAAAAAGTTCACATGAATAATATAATACACCTTAAAGAACTAGAAAAGCAAGAGCAAACAAAACCCAAATCATTACAAGAAATATAGAGCACAGCAGAAAGAAAATTTAAATTGAAAATAAACAAGAAGTTGGCTTTTTGAAAAGTTAAACAAAATTTACAACCTTTAGCCAGACTAAGAAAAAAAGAGAGAAGATCCAAATAAATCAACCAGAGATGAAAAAGGAGACATTACAACTGAAACTGCAGAAATTTAAAGGAGCATTAGTGGCTAATATAAGCACCTATATGCCAATAAACTGGAAAATCCAGAAGAAATGTACAAATTCCTAGATACATACAACCTGCCCAGGTTGAACAGGAAGAAATTGAGGACTGAACAGACCAACAGCAGGTAACACGATTGAAGCCATAATAAAAGCCTCCCAGTATAAAAAAATAAAAATAAAAACCTGGGACCTGATGGCTTCACTGCTGAATTTTACCAAAAAAATTAAAGAACTAATACCTATTCTATTCAAACTATTCTGAAAAATAGAGTAGGGAATACTTTGAAACTTGTTCTACAAGGCCACTAGCAGTCTGATACCAAAACCAGACAGAAACCCATCCAATAAAGAAAAGTAGAGGCAAATATCGCTGATAATTATTGATACAAAACTCCTCAACCAAATATTAGCAAACTAAATTTAACAATACATTAGAAATATCATTCATCATGACCAAGTGGGATTTTTTGTAGGGGTGTAAGAATGGTTCAAAGTACACCAATCAATCAATGCGATTCATCATATCAACAGAATAAGGGATAAAAACCATGTGATCCTTGCAATTGATGCTGAAAAAGCATTTGATAAAATTTCACATCCCTTCATAATGAAAACCCTCAAAACAATGGATATAGAAGGAACATACTTCGACATAACAAAAGCCATATATGACAGATCCACATCTAGTATTACATGGAAGGGGAAAAACTGAAAGACTTTCCTCTAAGATCTGGAACACAACAGGGATGCCTGTTATCACTACTGTTATTCAACATGGTCCTGGAAGTCCTTGCTGAAGCAATCAGACAAGACAAAGTTATGAAGGGCAACGAAATTAGAAAGGCTGAAGTTGAATTATCCTTGTTTGCAGATGATATCATATTTGGGAAAACCTAAAGACTCCACAAGAAAACTATTAGAACTGATAAACATATTCAGTAAAGCACAATACAGAATCAACATAAAGAAATCAGGAGCATTTCTATAGAAGAACAGTAAACAATGTAAAAAAGAAATTTAAAAATTAATCCCATTTATTAATAGCCACACATAAAATTAAACACCTAGTAATAAATTTAACCAAAGAATTGAAAGATCTTTATAATTAAAACTATAAAACACTGATGAAATAAATTGAAGAAGATACCAAAAAGTGGAAAAATATTCCATGTTCATGCACTGGAAGAATCAGTATTGCTAAAATATGCAATTACCCAAAGCAATCTACAGAGTCAATGCAATTCCTATAAAATACCAATCACATTCTTCACAGAAATAGAAAAATATCCTAAACCTTATCTGGAATCACAAAAGATCCAGAATAGCCAAAGCAATCCTAAGCAAAAAGAAAAAAACTGGAGTAATCATGTTACCTGACATCAAGTTTTACTACAGAGCTATAGCAACCAAACAGCATAATACGGGCACAAAAGCAAACACATAGACCAATGGAACATAGCAGAGAACCTGGAAACAAATCCACACACCTACAATGAACTCATTTTTGACAAAGGTGTTAACAACACAGACTGGGTAAAAGATTTCCGTAAACAATGCTGAGAATGGATATTCATATGCAGAAGAATGAAACGTCACTCCTATCTCTCACCATATTAAAAAAATTAAATAAAAAATGGATTAAAGACCAATCTAATACCACAAACCATGACACTACTATAAGAAAACATTGAGGAAAATCTCCAGGACATTAATATGGGCAAAAATTTCTTGAGTAATACTGCACAAGCACAGGCAATCAAAGCAAAAATAGGCACATGGGATCATACCAAGTGTAAAACCTTCTCTACAGCAAAGGAAACAATCAACAAAGTAAAGAGAAAACCTACAGGATGGCAGGAAATATTTGCAAACTACCCATCTGACAAGGGACTAGTAACCAGAATATGTAAGGAGCCCAAATAACTATAGGAAAAAAATCTAATAATTCAATCAATAGGCAAAAAACTTGAACAGCCATTTCTTGAAAGGAGACATACAAATGGCAAACAGGCATATGAAAAGGTGTTCAACATCACTGATCATCAGAGAAATGGAAATCAAAAGTACAATGAGGAAGCATCTCACCCCAGTGAAAATGGCTTATTTCTGAAAAATAGGCAATAACAAACACTTGCAAGGATTTAGAGAAAAGGGGACAGTTATTGGTGGGAATGAAAATTAGTACAACCACTATGCAGAACAGTTTGGAGACTCCTCAAAAACTAAAATTTGAGTTACTGTATGATCCAGCAATCCCACTCAAAGGTAAATGGCCTAAAGAAAGGAAAGCGATTTATCAGGGAAATATCTGCACTCCTACGTTTATCACAGCTCTGCTTAAAATAGCTGAGATATGGAAATCACCTGTGTCCATCAACAAATGAATGAAGAAAATGTGGTACATATACACATGGAGTACTATTGAGCCATAAAAAAGGAATGAGACCCAGTCATTTGCAACAATATGGATGAACCAAATATCATTATGTTACATCAAATAAGCCAATCACAGAAAGACAAACATCACATGTTCTCACTTATTTGCGGGATCTAAAAATCCTAGCAATGTAACTCAAGGATATAGAGTAGAAAGATTATTCCAGAGGCTCAGAAGGGTGGTAGGAGACTGGGACAGTAGCAAGGGGTGGTAGGGGTGGTTAATGGTTACAAAAATAATAGAATGAACAAGACCTACTATTTTATAGCATGGCAGGGTGGCTATAGTCAATAATAACTGTACATTTTAAAATAAAGTGTGTAATTGGCTTGTTTGCAACTCAATGAATAATTGCTAGAGGGAATGGATATCCCATTTTTCATGATGTGCTTATTTCACACTGCATGCATCTCATGTACTCCATAAATACAGACACCTACTGTGTGTCCAAAAAATTAAAAATAATTTTAAAAATTAAAAACATCAAGTTTATATTTTTATTTCTAATTTCACTAAAAAAAATATTTGAAGTTTATTTAAGAAAAATGTTACAATAATACCTGTTCTGTCCCTCCTGCTTTATTTACATCAAATAGATCTAAAATCATGATTTTCTAGGGGAGTAGGCATGGAAGCATGATGGGATAGGAAAAAAGAAGAGGATGAGGGAGAAAACAAAAGCTCTTGCTGTATCTGGGGAGAGATGGTTTTGAGTTTTACAAATTTACAAACCATTCAGTAATTTCTTAATGGATCATTTGGTAAGTTACTCAATTAACAAATTATAGCTATATTCAGACACAATGATTAGGTACATTTCCTAAAATTAATCTCATCATTTATATAATACTTTAAAGAAATTCAGCCTAAAATTTATATTTAACAAGAAGTACAAAAAAAAATATCCTACACACAGAGCATTTCAACTACAAGGTGAACTTTCCTCAGAAATTACCTTTGCAACAGTACCTTGTCAAAACAATGGCCTATAAAAAAGGGCCTAACAAAATGTAGAAAAACACATTATATCAAATCTGCCAAGCAAGATTCTCATGGGTTTCTGCTATCCATTCAATATTGCACAAGGTTTTATGCTTACTTCAGCATTTGCACTAAATAAACATAACGCAAGACACCAATTACCAACACTCGAATGCAGAGAGGAACAAGTTTTTAAAAATCTCATTTTCAAAAGCATCAGAATCAGAGAAGATGTGACAAATATGTGGCCCAAATCTCATATCTTAAAGCCAAAGTCACGGAAACACAGAAAATGGTGTTTCCTTGGTCCTGTGCCCTCTTAATTCCAGTAGCTAATTTTGCTAGGTTCATGAATGTGAGTTTTTTATCTTTCCTGCCTTCCTGAGGGGTCAGCACGCCTCAAGCACGACCGTGAAGATCAGAAGCCAATCTGAATACCAGAGAGGCTGCCAGTAGTCATCTGCTCCAAGCTATAGCAGAACAGATAGGTGATAAGCCAATCTCCAGGGCTTGTACAAACAGTAGCCATTGTAGGCATCCCCAAGCAGAGTAACCCTTGGTCCACAATCTCTCTTACTCCAGAATCCCTCGTGGATCAGATGGTTTCTGCCAGGGACAGAACATGGAGGATATTAGGAAATAGGTGGACCTTTCAGTTCCATGCCCTCCTATACATACATACCAGTGATTAACGGACATCAAACTTGGAAAGGCCCTCTCTGCTTTCTACCTCAAAGTTTCCCCAGGACTGTGATCTCATATGCTTACAGCCAGGCCATAAAAATATCAGTATTCATAAACTAAGCTTTTTCATATCATGCTGGTGAGACTGTAATGTGCTCCAACCTTTCAAGAGGATGCAAGATATATGCACATTTTAACATATTAATTCCACATTAAGGAATTTACCTTAGGCAATTACTAGGAATTTAATCAGAGCCCTATGTAAAGAGCATGACTTGGACTATGATTTAGAAAAGCAAGGACTTATAAGTGTAGAATGGCAATCTTTAAAAACTCAGGAGGCAACAGATGCTGGAGTGGATGTGGAAAAATAGGAATGCTTTTACACTGTTGGTGGGAGTGTAAGTTAGTTCAACCATTGTGGAAGACAGTGTGGAAACTCCTCAAGGATGTAGACATATAAATACCATTTGATCCAGCAATCCCACTACTGGGTATATACCCAGAGGATTATAAATCTATTGTAAAGACACATGCACATTTATGTTCATCGTGGCACTGTTTACAAAAACAAAGACTTGGAACCAACCCAAATGCCCATCAATGATAGACTGGATAAAGCAAATGTGGCACATATACACCATGGAATACTATGCAGCCATAAAAAAGGATGAGTTCATGTCCTTTGCAGGGACATGGATGATGCTGGAAACCATCATTCTGAGCAAACTGACACAAGAACAGAAAACCAAGCACTGCATGTCTTCACTCCTAAGTGGGTGTTAAACAATGAAAACATATGCACACAGGGAGGGGAACATCACACGTTGGGGCCTGTCAGGGTGTGGAGGGCTAGAGGAGGAATAGCAGGGGGTGGGAGTACAGGGGATGGATAGCATTAGGAGAAATACCTAATGTACATGACAGGGTGATGGATGCAGCAAACCATCATGGCACGTGTATACCTATGTAACAAACCTGCACATTCTGCACATGTACCCCAGAACTTAAAGTATAATAATAAAAAAAAAGAGAGAAGGAAATGATAAAATACACATGGCAAAAATGTTAATTATTGTTGAAGCCAGATGATTGTTACCTGGGGTTTGTGGTGCTATTCTTTCTACTTTTTTGTATGTTTGGAAATAATAAAAGGTAAAAAGAAATTGAAAGAAAAAAAAAACTAGAGACATGGTCAAATCAATTGTACTAGATCAAGAAAATTAAATACTAAGCATGAAAAAATGTATTTCTGAACAGTAAGATCATGAGTGTTCATAATTCAACTCGAAAATATCCTCATATAAAATCTGACATCTAGAACTATGCTTTAAAATGATTTATAATATGCATGCAACTAGGATAAAGCCTAGAAGAACATACAAACTTTAACATTATCTACCTCTTCATGACAGAATTTGTCAGTGATTTTTATTTGTTTTTCGTTTTCCAAAATACTTTTTAAAACATGAGTAATAACTGATACATTTTCATTCAAAATGTACTGAATGAAAACACAAGTTATTTAAAATCAAGAAAAAATGACCATGAAAAAATAAATCATAGTCCAAAATCTCATGCTTTATCCACAAGTTATAGATATTGAGAGGCTGTAGTGGAGTGTCTACCTGAATTGAAGGGAAAATCCAGAAGGTGGGCAAAAAGAGAGGGTGATTGTTCAAGCATCATCCAACCAAGATGTCACAGACTCTGTGATGCTGTTTCCCTCACCACCACCTCCCACTGAAGTTCTCTGAGATCCTCTAGATATCATCTCTCCAATCTCAGCACCCAAACCTTCACAGAATCAATGAATTCTAGAATAGACTGCTGCTAAAATTACAGTATCCATTACTGCTATGAGATTACCTTTTCTAGGGTAATATAATGCAAGGTTGTAAACAGCAAATGAGTTTTAATGGTGATACACAGACCCGCCACTTACATAGTTAAAAGTGTAGAGAAGATAAATATTTTCCTATCTCAGGATATCTTTGGAACCAGAAATGCACTGAAATGAAAACTATTGGCTAGTATGGACACTAGATTACACTTGTGCAAATAGATTTCTGTGCTGCTGGCCCAACTACAGGGCCAGCAACGACCTCAGGAAGCTGAAAACTCCTTAGAGGTACAAGTTGTATTTGACCAGCAAGTATGTATTAAGTGATAAAGACTCATAGCATGTCCAAGTAATCACAGTCTAGGGAAGCCCCTTCAGGGATTCTTGCAAACAGTGCTTCCTGAGCTCAAGTCCCTTAATCCCTAGCCCCCAGCACCACTCCAGGAATTCTAGGGATCAAATCAGTCAAAGATATATGATGACCTAATGAACCCAGGAACTTCTGGATCTTCAGAAATCACAAAAGATACCACTCTTCCCTTCCTTCACCCACACCAGACAGAGTTCCTTGTATTTCCAAACAACTATACTCAACCAAATTGTTGGTTTTAAATGATATGGGTTTATCCAAAATTAATCCAAACTTTGGGCATGGCTTCACTGGTCCCGGATGCTCTAGGGACAACCAAAGCAGTATTCTACCATATCCCTGGTACTAAGCTACATGCTAAAGGGCACACACATTTCTCTGGCCACAAAATCCAAGAATTAGGCACACCATTTTGGGGCAGCCACTAATCAAGACCAATCCTAGACAAAATTTCACAAAGATGAAGTTTATATGGGTCCTGTACATCTTTCTCTTAGATCCTTGTCTTCAATTTTGTACCTTCTCTATCTTCCCCCACCAGAGCCAAGCTGGGCTTCGCATTCCCTCAGAAAATTCTTCTGAACAACTCCCTGCCTTAGGCAGAATTTCTCAGAATGCCTTTCCCAAAGCATTCCTTGGCCAAGTGATTTGGTGAAACTCAGCAAACTACGTATTTCTGCTGGAGATTAATATTTAGCCTTGACATATTTAACACTGAAAAATGTTACAGATTTTGTTTAATCCTATATTTGCCAAACATACTTGGATCACAGAACCGGTCACCCAAGCCCATACAAAATCAATGTCTCTTAGAGCCCCATGGAACTAATATTTTGGAGAATATTCTGTGGGAAGTGCTTTAGGACATAACTATCTTTTAAATAAATGGATCATTTTAAATTTATTTTTACATTGATATATCAAATTGTACTATTTATCCCGTATAACATTATAGATACACTGTGAAATGAGAAAACCTGGCAAACTTAACATATGCATTACTTCACATAGTTATTTTTGTGATGAGAACACTTTCCATTCACTTTTAACATTTTCCAAAAATATCAACAATAGTCACCATGCCATACAACACATCCCTTAAACTTATTCCTCCTGTTTAACATAAATTTTATGTCCTTTGACCAATATTTCCATACCCACCCCAGCCCCTGCTAACCACCGTTCTATTTACTTCTATAAGATAAACTTTTTTAGATTCTACATATGAAAGAGATTATGTAGTATCTGTCTTTCTGTATCTAGCTTATTTTACATCATGCCCTTCAAGTTCAGTCACATGGTTGAAAATGACAAAATTTCTTGTTTTATTAATGGCCAAACAGAATTCCACTGTGTATACGGAACACATTTTTCTGTCCAGTCATCCACTGAGGTTCAATTCGCTCATGGTTCTGCAGGCTGCACAGGAAACATGGCAGCATGTGATTCCAAGGAAGGCTTCAGGAAGCTTCCAATCATGGTGGAAGGCAAAGGGGGAATGAGGCATCTTGCGTGGCAGGAGGAGGAACAAGAGAGAGAAAGAAGGGGTGGAGCGCCACACACTTTCAAATGACGAGATCTTGTCAGAACTCATTCACTATGATGAGGACAGTGCCAAGAAAAGATGGTGCTAAACCATTCATGAGAAACCCACCCCCATGATTCAGTGACCACCCACCAGGCCACGCCTCCAACAGTAGGCATTACAATTCGACATGAGATCTGGTGGGAATACAGATCCAAATCTCATCAGTAGGTAATGTAAAACTGTCCTTCCTACTCTCTAAAAATGTGCGTTGTATTATGTGCCTTCCTTCAACCAGGTACTGTGATCTCCATTTCCTTAGGCCTTGTGAAAGTATTTTCATGTACATCTAGTGGTTCAAGTTGATGTTTCTGCTGGGAGGTGGGGGACAATATATAAAATCCTATTCCATAATCTTCTAAGAATATTATTGTTAGAAAAGAATATGACTTTCATTTTCCACCAGGATGGCCAAATAGGAACAGCTCCAGTGCACAGTCCAAGCGAGAGCAATGTAGACGGCAGGTGATCTCCGCGTTTCCAACTGAGGTAACTGGTTCCTGTCACTGGGTCTTATTAGACAGTGGGTGCAACCCAAAGAGGGCAAGCTGAAGCAAAGTGGGGCACACCTGACCTGGGAAGTATAGGGGGTCCAAGAACTCCCTTCTCCTAGCTAAAAGAAGCCATTAGGGACTTTTCCTGACACTCTGGCACTCTGGCTCAGAAGCTGCACTTTTCCCCTGGCCTTCACAACCCACAGACCAGGAAATTTCCTCTGGTGCCTACAATGCCAGTGCCCCAGGTTTCCAGCACAAAACTGGACAGCCATTATAGCTGCAGCAGTGTTTTTTTTCTGTCATACCCCATTGGCACCTGGAATGTGAGCAAGACAGAGACGCTCACTGCCCTGAAAAAAGGGACTGAAGCCACGGAGCTAAGTGATCTGGCTCAGCAGGTCTCACTCCCACAAGTCCAGCAAGCTAAGATCCACTGGCTTGAAATTTTCAAAGCCAGCACAGCAGTCTGAGCTCAATGTGGGATATTCAAGCTCTGTGGGGGGAGAGGCGTCCACCATTGCTGAGGCTTGGATAGGCAGTTTTAACCTTCCCTTTGTAAACAAAGTCACCAGGAAGTTTACATAGTGACTGGGTGGAGCCCAAAGCAGCTCACCAAGGCCTCTGCAGGCAGACTGTGTCACTAAACTCCCTCTTTGCTAGGAAGGGTAGCTCTGAAAAAAAGCAGCAGCCCCCACCTTCTTCGGAAAGAGCACCTGGGAAAGGGGGTGGTTGTGTTCAGCTTCAGCAGATTTAAACATACCTGCCCAGCAGCTCTGAAGTCGCTACCTCAAGGGGCTACCTGACCCTGTGTATCCTCACTGGGAGACACCTCCTAGCAGGGGCTGACACCTCATACAGGAGAGCTCTGGCTAGCATCTGGTGGGTACCACCCTGGGATGAGGCTACCAGAGGAAGGAACAGGCCGCAATCTTTGCTGTTGTGTAGCCCCTGCTGGTGATTCCCAGGCAAGCAGGGTCTGGAGTGGACCTCCAGCAAACTCCAGCAGAGCTGCAGCAGAGGAGCCTGACTGTTAAAAGGAAAACTACCAAACAAAGAAATAGTTTCAATATGAACAAAAAGGACGTCCACTCAGAGACTCCATCCAAAGGTCACCAACTTCAAAAACCAAAGGCAGATAAATCCATGAAGATGGGAAGAAACCAGTGCAAAAAGGATGAAATCTCCAAAAACCAGAATGCCTCTTCTTCTCCAAGGGATCACAATTCCTCACCAGCAAGGGAACAAACTAGATGGAGAATGAGTTTGATTAACTGACAGAAACAGCCTTCAAAAGGTGGGTAATACCTAACTTCTCTGAGCTAAAGGAGGATCTAACCCAATGCAAGGAAGCTCAGAGCCTGGGAAAAAGGTTAGAAAAAATGTTAAGTAGAAAAACCAGCATAGAGAAGAACATAAATGACTTGATGGAGCTGAAAAACATAGCATGAGAACTTTGTGAAGCATATACATGTTTCAATAGTTGAATCAATCAAGGGGAAGAAAGGATATCAGAGATTGAAGATCAACTCAACAAAATAAAGCAAGAAGGCAAGATTAGAGAAAAAAGAATGAAAACAAATGAACAAAGCCTCCAAACAATAAGGGATTAAGTGAAAAGACCAAATCTACATTTGATCAGTGTGCCCGAAATGACAAGGAGAATGACGCCAAGTTGGAAAACACTCTTCAAAACATTATCCAGGAGAACTTCCCCAACCTAGCAAGGCACGCCAACATTCAAATTCAAGAAATATAGAGAACATCACAAAGATATTACTCAAGAATGGCAACCCCAAGACACAATCATCAGATTCACCAAGGTTGAAATGAAGAAAAAAGGCTAATGGCAGCTGGAAAGAAAGGTCGGGTTACCCACAAAGGGAAACCCATCAGACTCACAGCAGATCTCTCGGCAGAAACCCTACAAGCCAGAAGAGAGTGGGGGCCAATATTCAACATCCTTAAAGAAAAGAATTTTCAACCAAGAATTTCATATCCAGCCAAACTAAGCTTCATAAGCAAAGAAGAAATAAAATCCTTTACAGACAAGCACTGCTGAGAGACTTCATCACCACCAGGCCTGCCTTATAAGAGCTCCTGAAGGAAGCACTAAATGTGGAAAGGAACAACCAGTACCAGCCACTACAAAAACATACCAAATTGTAAAGACCATCAACACTATGAAGAAACTGCATCAACTAACGGGCAAAACAGCTACTAGCATCAAAATGGCAGGATCAAATTCACACTTAAAAATATTAACTTTAAATGTAAAGAAGTTAAATGCCCCAATCAAAACACACAGACTGGCAAATTGAATAGAGTCAAGACCCATCAGTGTGCTGTATTCACGAGATCCATCTCACATGCAAACATACATCTAGGCTCAAAATAAAGGGATGGAAGAAGATTTACCAAGCAAGTAAAGAGAAAAAAAAAAAAGCAGGGATTGCAATCTGGGTCTCTGATAAAACAGACTTTAACAAAGATCAAAAGAGACAAAGAAGGGCATTACATAAGGGTAAAGGGATCAATGCAACAAGAAGAGCTAACTATCCTAAATAGATATGCACCAGTTTAGGAGTGCCCAGATACATAAAGCAAATTCTTAATAGACATCTACATAACTCTCCACCCCAAATCTGCAGAAAATATATTCTTCTTAGCACCATATCACACTTACTCTAAAACTGACCACATAATTTGAAGTAAAACACTCCTCAGCCAATGCAAAAGAATGGAAATCATAACAGTCTCTCAGACCACACTGCCATCAAATTAGAACCAAGGATTAAGAAATTCACTCAAAACTGAACCACTACATGGAAGCTGGACAACCTCCTCCTGCATGACTGCTGGATAAATAATAATGAAAGGAAGGCAGAAATAAAGATGTTCTTTGAAACCAGTGAGAACGAAGACACAACATACCAGAATTTCTGGGACACATTTAAAGCCGTGTCTAGAGGAAAATTTATAGCACTAACTGCCCACAAAAAATGAGAAAATATCTAAAATTCACACTCAAACGTCACGATTAAAAGAACTAGAGGAGCAAGATCAAATAAATTCAAAAGCTAGCAGAAGACATGAAATAACTAAGATGTGAGCAGAACTGAAGGAGATAGAGACACAAAAAAAACCCTTCAAAAAAAAAATCAATTGATTTAGGAGCTGGTTTTTTGAAAACATCAACAAAATAGATAGACCACTAGCCAGACTAATAAAGAAGAAGAAAGACTAGAATCAACTAGATTCCATTTAGGGGATATCACCGCCAATCCCACAGAAATACAAACTACCATCAGAGAATATCAAAAACACTTCTAAGCAAATAAACCAGTAAATCTAGAAGAAACTGATAAATTATTGGGCACTTACACCCTCCCAAGACTAAACCAGGAAGAAGTTGAATCCCTGAATAGACCAATAACAAGGGCTGAAATTGAGGCAGCAATTAATAGCCTACCAACCAAAAAAAAGTCCAGGACCAGATGGGTTCACAGCTGAATTCTACCAAAGGTACAAAGAGGAGCTGGTACCATACCTTCTGAAGCTATTTCAAACAACAGAAAAAGGGAATACTCCCTAACTCATTTTATGAAACCAACACCATCCTGATAACAAAACCTGGCAGAGACACGACTAACAGAAAAAATTTGAGGCCAATATCCATGATGAACACTGGTGTGAAAATCCAGCAAACCAAATCTAACAGCACATCAAAAAGCTCATCCATCACAATCAACTTGGCTTCATCCCTGGGATGCAAGGCTGGTTCAACAAATGCAAATCTATAAACACAGTCCATCACATAAACCCAACTAAAGACAAAAATTACATGATTATCTCAACAAAGGCAGAGAAGGCCTTCGACAAAATTTGATAGCCCTTTATGCTAAAAACTCTCAAACTAGGTATCAATGGAATGTATGTCAAAATAATAAAAGCTATTTATGGCAAACCCACAGCCAGTATCACACTGAATGGGCCAAAACTGGAAGCATTCCCTTTGAAAACTGGCACAAGACAAGGCTGCCCTCTCTCTCACCACTGCTGTTCAACAAAGAGAAATAAAGCATATTCAATTTGAAAAAGAGGAACTCACATTGTCTCTATTTGCACATGACATGATTGTGAATTTAGAAGATCCCATTGTCTCAGCCCAAAATCTCCTTCAGCAAAGGCTCAGGATACAAAATCAATGTGGAAAAATCACAAGCATGCCTACACATCAATAACAGATAAACAGAAACCAAATCATGAGTGAACTTCCATTCACAATTGCTACGAAGTGAATTAAATACCTAGGAATATAAGAAACAAGGGATGTGAAGGACCTCTTCTAGGAGAAGTACTACAGACTACTGCTCAAGGAAATAAGAGAGAACACAAACGGAAAACCATTCTATGCTCATGTTTAGGAAGAATTAATATTGTGAAAATGTCCATACTGCCCAAAGTAATCTATAGATTCAATGCTATCCTTATCAAGCTAACTTTCTTCACAAAATTGGAAAAAAATACCTTAAATTTCATATGGAACCAAAAAAGAGCTCATATAGTCAAGACAATTCAAAGCACAAAAACAAAGCTAGAGGCACCATGCTACCTGACTTCAAACTATGCTATAAGGCTACAAGAAGCAAAACAGCATGGTTCTGGTACCAAAACAGAGATAAAGAACAATGGAACAGAACAGAGGCCTCAGAAATAATGCCACACACCTACAACCATCTGATCTTTGACAAATCTGAGAAAAACAAGCAATGGGGAAAGGATTCCCTATTTAATAAATGGTGTTGGGAAAACTGGCTAGCCAGATGCAGAAAACTGAAACTGGATCTCTTCCTTACACCTTATATAAAAATTAACCTAGATGGATTAAAGATTTAAAGGTAATACTTAACACGAAGAAAGCCTAGGCAATACCATTCAGGACATAGGCATGGGCAAAGACTTCATGACGAAAACACCAAAAGCAATTGCAACAAAAACCAAAACTGACAAATGGGATCTAATTAAACTAAAGAGCTTCTGCACAGCAAAAGAAACTATCACCTGAGTGAACAGGCAACCTATAGAATGGGAGAAAATGTTTGCAGTCCACCCATCTGACAAAGGGCTAATATGCAGAACCTACAAATAATTTAAACAAATGTACAAGAAAAAAACAAACTACCCCATGAAAAAGTGGGCAAATGATATGAGCAGACACTTCTCAAAAGGAGACATTTATGCAGCCAACAAACATATGAAAAAAGCTTATCACTGGTCATTAGAGAAACGCAAATCAAAACCACATTGAGGTACCACCTCATGCCAGTTAGAATGGCAATCATTAAAAAACTAGGAGATAACAGATGCTGGAGAGGATGTGAAGAAAAAGTAACACTTTTACACTGTTGTTGGGAGTGTAAATTAGTTCAACCATTGTATAAGACAGTATGGCAATTCCTCAAGGATCTAGACCCAGAAATACCATTTGACCCAGCAATCCCATTACTGGATATAGACCCAAAGGATTATAAATCATTCTATTATAAAGACACATGCACACTTATGTTTACTGCAGCCCTGTTCACAATAGCAAAGACTTGGAACCAACGCAAATGTTCATCAATGATAGACTGGAGAAATAAAATGTGGCACATACACATCATGGAATAGGATGCAGCCATAAAAAAATGATGAGGTCATATCCTTTGCAGGGACATGGATAAACCTGGAGAGCATCATTCTCAACAAACTGACACAAGAACAGAAAACCAAACACTGCATATTCTCACTCATAAGTGGGTGTTGAACAATGAGAACACATGGACACAGGAAGGGAAACATCACACACCAGGGTCTGTGGGATGGCATTATATCTACATTGATGTAGATGTAATGATGGATGCAGCAAACAACCCTGGCACATGTATACCTATGTAACAAACCTGCGCATTCTGCACATACATCCTGAAACTTAAAGTATAATTAAAAAAAGGAAAAAAGTAAAATTACAATTAAAAAAAAAAGAATGACTTTCATATAGAAAACACATTATACATTTTATTTGACTAATTAATTAATAAGGAAGCCAGTAAGATGTTATGACTCATTTAATTGGAAATTCCAAATTATGACACATATATAGAAAAGAAGAAACTCTGAAATGATTTCACAAGTGCAAAATGGGTTATCCACAAGCAATCAATGTTTAACTAGACATAGTTAAGTGTTCACTTAACTAGCCAATCATTTGTATTATCAGGTTTGTACAATTTTCAAAATTGTAACATAACTCAAAGCAATGAAAGACAGAAAGAACCCAGATGGATGAGTTAGGCAAGACACCAACTAGTCTTTCTTTCATCTTTCAGTTTTTCTTGACTGATGTTTTCTTTTAAATCTAAAACTTCTAGATAACCAAAATAGAAAACACCGGTAGGAAGTGGGAAAAGTTTAAATGCAGACTTCTAACAATCTTCAGGTTGTATAATCAAGCAGCTAGATGTCTTATTTTCTGAGTAGCTACTTATATCAAGTAGACAGGACTCTCATTGCCCTCTTATTAAAAATACCCGTAAGACTGTTATATTTTGTTTAATAAATCCCTTCATCATTATATAATCACCTTCTTTGCCTTTTTTAATTGTTGTTGCCTTAAGTCTGTTTTACGTCATGTAATAGCTACTCCTACTTTTTGTTTTCATTTGTATGTAGTGTTTTTTCCACCCCTTTAAGTCTGTAAGAATTTTTACCTGTTAAGTGGGTCACTTGAAAACAGCAGGTATTTTCTTTGTGTTTTTTATTCGTTCTGCCAAACTATCTTTAAGTAGGGCATTTAAACCATTTATATTAAATGTTGATAGGGACATGTGAGGCACGGTTCCAGTCATTACGTTGTTACCTAGTTGCATTATTTTCTTCATTATGTCACTGTTTATAAGTTCTGTGAGTTTTATGCTTTTAAGCATTTTTATAATGGTGTTTACTGATCTTTTGTTTTGATAGTTTTTTGATACTGGTGTTTATCTACCTTTTTCTTTTAATCTTTTATCATTTCTTCTTGCCCTGGTCTAGTAGTGATGAGTTCCCTCAGCTTTTACTTCTCTGGGAAAGCCTTTATTTCTCCTTCATTTATAAAACACTATTGCTGTATACAAAATACCTGGCTAACAATTATTGTTTCAAGAAACTACACATAGGACCTCAATTTCTTCTGGCTTAAGTTTCTGCTGAAAATTCTGCTAAGACAGATTTTCCTTTATAAGTTATCTGATGCTTCTGTGAGTTTTATGCTTTCAAAAGCATAAAACTGCTCTTAGAATTCCTTCCTTCACATAGACTTTAGATAGCCTGATGCGTAGATACCTTGGTAGTGTCCTTTTTGCAGTGAATCTTCCAGGAGTTCTTTGAGCTTCTTGCAATTTGATGTCTAAATCTCTAGCAAGACTAGCAAAGTTTCCTCAATTATTTCCTCATCAAAACTCGAATTTGTACTAACAGAACATTCTTGAATGAAATCTTTGTTTTAACTTTGGTTAAAAGTACCCATGGTACTCACCTAAGCCAACTTCCTTTTCTCTGGGCTGTAATTTTGCTTTTCTCCCCAAATGATTATTTCCTCTAGTCCTCTCAGATAGCAGAGTAACTTCAGATTTTTGAGATTAACATCCCAACATGCTCCAAATATGCATAGTGTATCCAGAGTTTTCTCAAGTGCTTCTAGTAATATGGAGGTTACTAATGTGTGTGGCCACAAGGGACTTTTCTTATTATTATACTTTAAGTTTTGGGATACATGTACAGAATGTAAGGTTTGTAAACATAGACCGATACATGCCATAGTGGTTTGCTGCACCCAACAACCAGTCATCTACATTAGATATTTCTCCTAATGCCATCCCTCCCTCAGCCCCACAGCCACTGGCAAGCCCGTGTGTGATGTTCCCCTCCCTATGTCCATGTGTTCTCACTGTTCAATTTCCACTTATGAGTGAGAACATGCAATGTTTGGTTTTCTGTTCCTGTGTTAGTTTGCTGAGAATGAAGGGACTTTTAATAGAAGGATTAAGTAGGGAAAAAAATATTTTAGGAATAGACATCTGCTGAAACAGAAGAAGATCTAACATAGCGCTGAATAAAATTTTTGCTGTGCAATGCATTTGAAAAGAAGAGGAAGATTTCATAAAGCAACCAACACTTTCTTCATGAGTCCTGAGGGTCCCAGAGAGACTGTATGTGCTGTGTTGCCTTTCACTCAGCTGTAGCAGAAACATTGTATGAGTAACTCATGGCATTTCAAGCTGCAATTAAGTGGTTATGTTGAATAATTATGGTTTCCCCTTGTTGCCAATGATATATCTTCATTTTCACTCCATTAAACTCGAGCACTAAATTATTTGATCTAGTTGAATGGAACTTCACTTAGTTTAAGAAAGAAGTTAATAATTAGGAAAACCTTAGTCTTTCTTAGCAGTAACTATGCTGTAAAATGTTTAAAATGAGTGGTTTTGTTATATTTTTGGAGCTTTTTCTAGGATGTTAGCCTACTTTCCCTTTTAGGTCTTAACTTGAATGTCTCTGCTTGGAAACATTCCTGTCCCTTCTGGGTGCATCCACCAGAACATAACTTCCTTAAGGGAGGAAACCAGGCCTATTTATTCCCACACCGTACCTGCAGGGCCTAGCAGAGTAGCTAGGATGTAGTATGCACACAAATATTTCTAAAATGAGTTAACTGGTAAAAGATACACATGCACCAATTATAAACACGGATAGAGCTGAAATTTCAGGATCAGGGATGCTTAAGAATCCCTAATTCCCAGATAACAAAGAGCTACTTTGTATTACTCTACAATCTATAGAAAACTGATAGGGAACAAGAAGAGACAAGGAAAAGACCGCAAATGTCACCCAAGGATTAAGACTTGAGAATGAAGACAATCAATGAAGAAAAACATCAAAAGCTTTATGTCCATTACGTCATTCACTATTTTTAAAGTTTTTTGTTTGTTTACTCAGTGTTATTTCCAATAAATCAGAATTGTAACACATGAAACATCAGGGCAATGTATAATGAAAATGCTAATCCTCTCCCCACAAACCCTCTCTCATGATTTGAAATAACCAATAACAATCTAATACATATCCCTCTGTATTCTCTCCTTACTCACACAAGTATACAAGTATTTGCATATTCGTCACTTTATCAAACTTTTTTTTTTTTTTTGCTTTTTACTAAGAATCATAATCCCCTCTGCTATTGCGCAATACCTTTTCTCTTAATAGTATTTCATGCATATTTATGGTCACACCAAACCTATTTTTATATTTATTTATGTATATACCCAGGTAATAGAAAAAGTTGGAAAACCCCAAAATTTTTTTATAATTTTAGCACTTAAGGTTTTCTTTTTGGCCAAGTATATGGTCCATTCTTAATATTCCATGTGTTGTTGTTTTTTTTTTTTTTTTTTTTAAAAGTGTATATTCTCTTTTCAAGGACTGTCAAGTTCTATATAAAGAAGATATATAGATATAGACATAGTTATATAGATACATAGATATATAAATGTCATGTTAGGTTTTATATTACAGTTGACCCTTTAACAATTACAGTTGACCCTTTAACATGGGTTTCAATTGCACAGGTCACTTACATGTGGATTCTTTTATCCAAACACAGAAGGATAATACAGTATTCACAAGATGTGAAATCTGTTTTTACAGACAGCCAATTTTTTATATGCACAGGTGTTAAAGGGCCAATTGTAGAACTTGACTATTTGTGGATTTTGGTATATGTGGTGGTCCTAAAACAAATACCCTGAATATACCCAGGGATGAGTGCATTCAATTTCTCTGCCTTTTTGTTTACTGCATTTGATTCTGAAAGAAGTATAGCAAAATCTCCCATATTATAATTATATTTCATCAAGTTTTTCACATGTAACTAATAGCTTGCATTTTATATATTTGGCTGCTACACTGTCAGGTACGCCCAGTCCACAACCATCAGGTCATCTGAACACTGCCTGTTAATATTACGCTGTTAATATGCTTAACACTAAATTTCAATTTGTTTGATGTTAATATTTTCACCCACATTTTGTTTGTGCTTTTCTGGGATTTTTCTCTCTCTTAATTTTTGTCTCAAGATTCAAGGTAAAATTTACATAAAATAAAATTCACCCTTCTTAAAGTGTATGCTGATTAATTTTGACCAACAGTCATAACCATCACTGTTATCAAGACGCAGAACATTTCCTTCACCAAAAGTATTACCTCAGGTCCCTTTACACTTAGTCCCCTCCCCTGATGCTGAGATTCTGACAGCCACTGATATATTGTCTGCCATATAAATGGAATCATACAGTATGCTGCTTTTATGTCTGACTTTTTTCACTTAGCAAAACACTTCTGATATTCATATATGTTGTTGCATGAATTAATGTACTTATTGCTGAATGATATATTCCATTGTATGAATATGTAATAATTCATTGATCACTCATTAATGACAACTTGTGTTTCCAGTTTGTGGCTATCACAAATAAAGCTACTACTAACAAGTATGTACAAATATTTGTATGGACACATTTTCTCTTGGGTAAGCACCTAGGAGTGGATTAGGTTTTGTGAACAAAGCTACTAAGAACATTTTCATATAAGGTTTGTCGGCACATATGTTGTCTATTCCTTTGGAAGTGAAACTGCCTAGCCATGTGGTTAAAGTTACGTTTAGCTTTATTAGAAACTACCCAAGTTTCTCTAAGCAGCTGTACCATCTTGCACTCCTGCCAATAATCTATGAGAATTGCCGTTATTCCACCTCCTTGCCAGCACTAGATCTTGTCAGTCTTCTATTTTAGCTCTTCTGTAAGTGGGCCTATCAGAGGGTGGATTTCCTACAGGACACATCTTGTTTGCTCAGATAATCTTCGGGAAAAAGTCCGGTTTTTACAGCTTTTCCCATATCCACAACGAACAAAAATGGCGATATAGCATAGTCTGTGATATAGTGCCAGAAGGCCCTTTATCATCACATGTACCATCAGCAGCCTCTCATCAAGGGTCTTCTGCCTTGGGACTGAGAGTACAGGTATAGGAATAAGAGTGTTCAGTGCTACTTCTGCACACACCTTTTGAATCTACTGCCTATGCACAAAAACACAAAACGAGCCTATTGCCTCTCATTTAGTGCCTGCTGTTTTGTTCACATAACTGGAAGGTTGTGAATGGGCTAGGTAGAATGTGAGTGCGTCATTCTTTAATTTCTCTTGCTAATCAGAAACCCATTCTGTAATATAAATTTAATAGAAAAAGAATGGTAAGACTGACTACAGAGCACTCAGAAAACATTGCTTGTTTGCTGTAGGGACTTATTTAGCTGTCCTAAAATGAGGAGCCTTATTATGTATTAAGGTCTTCATACATATCCAAAACATTTTGATTTTTTATTTTTTATTTTTCAATTTTACTTTAGGTTCTGGGGTACATGTGCAGGTAATGCAGGGTTGTTGCACAGGTGCATACATAACCAGGTGGTTTGCTGCCTCTATTCCCCCTCCATCTACATCTGGCATTTCTACCCCTGTTATCTTCCCTAGCCTCCCCACCCACTGCTGTCCCTCTCCTGGCCCCCCCAACAACAGACCCCAGTGTGTGATGTTCCTCTCCCTGAGTCCACGTGATCTCATTGTTCAACACCCACCTATGAGTGAGAACATGTGGTGTTTGGTTTTCTGTTCTTGTGTCGGTTTGCTGAGAATGATTTCCAGATTTATCCATGTCCCTACAAACGACACAAACACATCATTTTTTATGGCTGCATAGTATTCCATGGTGTATATGTGCCAGATTTTCTTTGTCCACTCTATCATTAATGGGCATTTGGGTTGTTTCCAGGTCTTTGCTATTGTACACAGTGCTGCAATGATTATACATGTGCGTGTGTCTTTATAATACAACAATTTACAGTCCTTTGGGTATATACCCAGTAATGGGATTGCTGGGTCAAATGGAATTTCTAGTTCTAGATCCTTGAGAAGTTAATTGCCACACTGTCTTCCACAATGGTTGAACTAATTTACACTCCCACCAGCTGTGTAAGAGTGTTCCTATTTCTCCACTTCCTCTCCAGCATCTGTTTTCTCCAGGTTTTTTTTTTTTTTTTTTTTTTTTGTACTTTAGGTTCTGGGGTACATGTGCAGATCATGCAGGATTGTTGCATAGTTACACAAATGGCAATATGGTTTGCTGCCTCCATCCCCCCATCACCTATATCTGGCATTTCTCCCCATGTTACCCCTCCCTGACCTCCCCACCCCCCGCTGCCCCTCCCTTGGCTCCCCCTCCCAACAGACGTCAGTGTGTGATGCTCCCCTGCCTGTGCCCCTGTGTTCTCATTGTTCACACCCACCTATGAATAAGAACATTCGGTGTGTGATTTTCTGTTCCTGTGTCAGTTTGCTGAGAATGATGGTTTCCAGATTCGTCCATGTCCCTACAAGGACACAGACTCAACATTTTTTATGGCTGGATAATATTCCATGGTGTATATGTGCCAAATTTTCCTTGTACAATCTATCATCAATAGGCATCTGGGTTGGTTCCAGGTCTTTGCTATTGTAAACAGTGCTGCTATAAACATACATGTACATGTGTCTTTATAATAGAAAGATTTATAATCCTTTGGGTACATACCCAATAATGGGATTGCTGAGTCAAATGGAATTTCTATTTCTAGGTCCTTGAAGAATCTTCCACAATGGTTGAACTAGTTTACATTCCCACCAACAGTGTAAAAGTGTTGCTATTTCTCCACAACCTCTCCAGCATCTGTTGTCTCCTAATTTTTTAATTATCATCATTCTGACTGGCATGAGGTGGTATCTCAAAGTGGTTTTGATTTGCATTTCTCTAATAAGCAGTGATGATGAGCATTTCTTCATATGTTTGTTTGCCTCATATATGTCCTCTTTTGAAAAGTGTCTATTCATATCCTTCCCCCACTTTTGGATGGGTTTGTTTTTTTCTTGTTAATCTGTTTTAGTTCTTTGTAGATTCTGGATATTAGCCCTTTGTCAGATGGATAGATTGCAAAATTTTTTTCCCATTCTGTTGGTTGCCAGTTCACTCTAATGATTGTTTATATTGCTGTACAGAAGCTCTGGAGTTTAATTAGGTCCCATTTGTCTATTTTGGATTTTGTCGCCAATGCTTTTGGTGCTTTAGTCATGAAGTCCTTGCCTATGCGTATGTCCTGAGTGGTTTTGCCTAAGTTTTCTTCTCGGGTTTTTATGGTGTTAGGTCTTATGTTTCAGTCTTTAACCCATTTTCTCCAGACTTTTTAATGATTGCCATTCTAACTGGCATGAGATGATACCTCAATGTGGTTTTGATTTACATTTCTCTAATGACCAGTGATGATGAACATTTGTTCCTATGTTTATTGGCCTCATATATGTCTTCTTTTGAAAAGTGTCTGTTCATATCCTTCACCCACTTTTGAATGAGTTTGGTTTTTTCTTGTTAATCTGTTTTAGTTCTTTGTAGATTCTAGATATTAGCTCTTCGTCAGATGGGTAGACTGCAAAAATTTTTTTTCCATTCTGTTGGTTGTCAGTTCTCCCTAATGATTGCTTCTTTTGCTGTATAGAAGCTCTGAAGTTTAATTAGATCCCATTTGTCTATCTTGGCCTTTGTTGTCATTGCTTTTGGTGCTTTAGTCATGAAGTCCTTGCCTATGCCTATGTCCTGGATCGTTTTGCCTATGTTGTATTCTAGAGTTTATATGGTGTTAGGTTTTATGTTTAAGTCTCTAATCCTCTGGAGTTAATTTTAGTGTAAAGTGACAGGACGGGGTCCAGTTTCTGCTTTCTGTACATTGCTAGCCAGTTTTCCTAACACCATTTATTAAACATGGAGTCCTTTCCCCATTGCTTGTTTTTGTCAGATTTGTCCAAGATCAGATGGTTGTAGATGGCTGGTGTTGCTTCTGAGGCCTCTGTTCTGTTCCATTTGTCTATATCTCTGTTTTGGTACCAGTGCCATGCTGTTTTGATTACTGTAGCCTTGTAGTATAGTTTGAAGTCCAGCAGTGTGATGCCTCCAGCTTTGGTTTTTTGTTTTTTGCTTAGGGGATTTTCTCGGATATGCAGGCTCTCTTTTGGTTCCACATGAAGTTTAAAGTGGTTTTTCCAGTTCTGTGAAGAAGGTCTTTGGTAGCTTGATGGGGATAGCAATGAATCTATAAATTACTTTGGGCAGTATGGCCATTTTCATGATATTGATTCTTCCTAACCATGAGCATGGAATGTTTCTCTATCTGTTTGTGTCCTCTCTGATTTCATTGAGTAGTGGTTTGTAGTTCTCCTTGAGGAGGTCCTTTACATCCTTTGTTAGTTGTATTCCTACATATTTTATTCTCTTTGTAGCAATTGGGAATGGCAGTTCATTCTTGATTTGTCTCTCTTTAAGTCTGTTATTGGTGTATAGGAATGCTTGTGATTTTTGCACATTGATGTTGTATTCTGAGACTTTGCTGAAGTTACTTATCAGTTTCAGGAGATTTTGGGCTGAGATGATGGGGTCTTCTAGATAAACAATCGTGTCATCTGCAAATAGAGACAGTTTGACTTCCTCCTTTCCTAACGGAATACCATTTATTTCTTCTTCTTGCCTGATTGCTCTGACTAGAACTTCCAATATTATATTGAATAGGAGTAGTGAGAGGGTTCGTCCTTGTCTAGTGCCAGATTTCAAAAGGAACACTTCCAACTTTTGCCCATTCAGTATGATATTATTTTATGGTATGTTCCATCGATACCTAGTTTATTGAGAGTTTTTAGCATGAAGGGCTGTTGAATTTTGTTGAAGGCCTTCTCTGCATCTATTGAGATAATCACGTGCTTTTGTCTTTGGTTCTGTTTATACGATGGATTACGTTTATGAACTTGTGTATGTTGAACCAGCCCTGCATCCCCAGGATGAAGCCTACTTGGTCGTGATGAATAAGCTTTTTGATGTGCTTTTGCATTTGGTTTGCCAGTATTTTATTGAAGATTTCTGTGTCAATGTTCATCATGTATATTGGCCTGTTCTCTTTTTTAGTTGAGTCTCTGCCTGGTTTTGGTATCAGGATGCTGTTGCTCTCATAGAACGAGTTAGGGAGGATTCCCTGTTTTGTATTGTTTGGTAAAATTTCAAAGGGAATGGAACCAGCTCCTCTTTGTACATCTGGTAGAATTTGGCTGTGAACCCATCTGGACCTGGACTTTTTTTAGTTGGTAGTTTATTGATTGCTGCTTCAACTTCAGCCGCTGTCATTGGTCTATTTAGGGTTTTAACTTCTTCCTGGTTTAGTCTTGGGAGAGTGCAAGTGTTCAGGAATTTATGCAATTTTTCCAGGTTTAATGGTTTATGTGCATAGAGCTGTTTGTAGTAATCTCTGATGGTAGTTTGTATTTCTGCGTAATCAGTGGTGCTAACTTCTGTATCATATTTTACTGCATCTATTTGCTTCTTCTCTCTTTTCTTCTTTATTAGTCTGGCTAGTGGTCTATTTTGTTGATCTTTTCAAAAAACCAGCTCCTGGATTTATTGATTTTTTGAAGGGTTTTTGTGTCTCTATTTCCTTCAGTTCTGCTCTGATCTTAGGTATTTCTTGTCTTCTGCTAGCTTTTGAGTTTTTTTTTATCTTGCTCCTCTAGCACTTTCAATTTTGATGATAGGGGTCAATTTTATATCTTTCCTCTCTTCTCATGCGGGCATTTATTGCTATAAATTTCCCTCTAGACATTGCTTCAAAGGTATCCCAGAGATTCCGGTAAATTGCATTTTCATTCTGATTGGTTTCGAAGAGCATCTTTATTTCTGCCTTCATTTCATTGTTTATCTTGTCAACACTCAGAAGCAAGTTGTTCAGTTTTCAAGGAGTCGTGCAGATTTGAGTGAGTTTCTTAATCCTGAGTTCTAATGTGATGGTGCTGTGGTCTGATAGACTGTTATGATTTCCATTCTTTTACCTTTGCTGAGGAGTAGTTTGCCTCCAATTATGTGGTCAATTTTAGAGTAAGTGTGATGTGGTGCTGAGAAGAATGTATATTGTGTGGATACGGGGTGGAGCGTTCTGTATGTGTCTATTAGATCCACTTGGTCCAGCTCTGCATTCAAGTCCTGGATGTCTGTGTTAATTTTCTGTCTCATTGATCTGTCTAATATTGACAGTGGAGTGTTGAAGTCTCCCACTATTATTGTGTGGCAGTCTATATCTCACTTTAGGTCATTAAGAGCTTGCTTTATGTATCTGGGTGCTCCTGTATTGGGTGCATATATATTTAGGATAATTAGCTCTTCTTGTTGGATTGATCATTTTACCATTATGTAATGCCCTTATCTCCTTGATCTTTGGTGGTTTGAAGTCTGTTTTATCAGAGACTAGGATTGCAACCCCTGCTTTTTTTTGTTCTCCATGTGCTTGGTTTATCTTCTTCCACACCTTTATTTGAGTCTATGTTTGTCTTTGTACATGAGATGGGTTTCCTGAATGCAGCACACCAAATGGTCTTGGCTTTTTCTCCAGTTTGCCAATCTGTGTCTTTTGATCAGGGCACTTAGGTTGCTTACATTCAATGTTAATATTGTTAAGTGTGAATTTGATCCTGCCATTTTGTTACTGGCTGGTTTTCTTGCCGATTAGTTGACTCAGTTTCTTCATTGCATTTTTGGCCTTTGCCATTTGGTGTGCTTTTGCAGTCACTGGTACTTGTTCCTTTCTGTGTTTAGTGTTTCTTTCAGGAGCTCTTGTAAGGCAGGTATGTTGGTGATAAAATAGCTCAGTAATTGCTTGTCCATAAAGGATTTTATTTCTCCTTTGCTTTTGAAGCTTAGCTTGGCTGGATATGAAATTCTGGGTTGAAAGTTCTTTTCTTTAAGGATGTTGAATATTGGCCCCCCACTCTCTTGTGGCTTATAGAGTTTCTGCCTAGAGATCTGCAGTGAGTCTGACTGGCTTCCCTCTGTGAATGGCCTGTCCTTTCTAGCTGCCCTTAGCATTTTTTCCTTCATTTCAACTCTGGTGAATCTGACGATTATGTTCCTTGGGGTTGCTCTTCCTGAGGAAGAAAATACTGAAGCCCTCACAAGCAAATTTGGATAAAGGCACAGACCTGTCTCTCAGGTGCATCCTTAACCTTGGCAAAACAAACTTCTAAACTGACTGAAATCCTTTTCAGATACTTGTTGGTTCACATATGCAAATCAACCTAATTGTCCATCAATGGATAGCTGGATAAAGAAAATATTGTAGACACACACACACTCTCTCTTAATTATTCAGCCATAAAAAAGAATGAAGTCATGTTTTTTGCAGCAACACAGATGGAATGGGAAGGCATTTTCTTAAGTGAACCAACTCAAACAATCAAATGCCTCACGTTCTCACTTAGAAGTGGGATGTATTTGTTTACTAAATGATGTAAACAAATATATTATTTAACACATTTTTTAAATCTATATTTGTGATATGATGCCATAAGTATTCTCCTGCAATTTCATTTCTTTGGTAAACTTAATATTTCCAAGCTTTATTCACTGCTTAATAGTACGCTATTTTATGGGTATAACATAATTTAGTTATCCATTATCACTTTTATGGACAATTACATTGTTTCCAATTTTTGTCATCACAAACATTGCTTCTATAAATACTACTCTGCATATCTCCTGTGCATCTGAGTAAGAGTTTCTCTCGGGTATATATCTAGAAATGGGATACACAGTCTCATCAGAGGATACGCACAGCTTCAACTTTTCTATGATTTCCAGATTTTACCCCATAGGATTATGCCAATTTATATTTGTACCAGGACTGCAGAAGAACTCCTATTGTTCTCCACTCTTACTAACAGTTGCCATTCTTCTGGCTCTGAAACTATACATACGCACGTGTAGTTTCACTTTGCATATTCCTGATCAGAGGTGTCAAAGCAAAACTTGAATGGACAAAGTTAAAATAAAGTCTTCCTTCCAGCCTATTCCAGCAGTGGAAAGAGACCAAAATGCAGTCTGAACTCAACTGCAGTGCAAGAAAAGGCAAGATAATTTTTAAACACTGGGTGAGCTAGTGGAAAAGAGAAGATTGGGAGGGAGGTCTATCAGCGGGATATGTCACGACATGGGGTTATTTGCGAGTTTGCACATGTTTTTCTCTGTGACTAAGTCACCTGCGTTTGCTAATTGGTGCCCTCTGAATTCAGTTGCCTACCCTTCCACAAAGACCGGGAGAAAAGGGTGATGAATACATTTCAAAGGGATAGCTCCCAGGTCCTTAAGAAAATACTTTCTAGACTGTAAAACTCATAAGAGGCTTTTTAAAAGATTTTTATCTCAAAATGACATAGGAAATAATTGTAATAAGAAGTTTTCCAAGGTAAATGCACTAAGAAAAGGGAAGTCAGGGTTTAGAATCAGGAAGAAGCCTGCCTAAAGTTTAGTTGAGCTGAGGGGAATGTTAAGGCCATCTTGGTCAGAGAGTATTGGCCATTCAATTGTCCATTTATGAATATGGCTTGTTGATATATTTTGCCCATTTTTATACTAAGTTGTTAGTCTTAATAGTAAGAGTTCTGTAATATACTCTGGATACTATTTTTTTATCAGTTATATGCATTACACATCTCTCCGTTTGTGGCTTACCTTTTAATTTTTATTATTTACCTTAGATTAAAAGCAGTTTTCAACTTGAATATACCTGAAGATATCCAATATTTTCCCCTCTAAATTATACTTTGTGTTAAGAACTCTTCTGTAAGTCACAAAGCTAAACTATTATATAAATTATGTTTTCCAAATTTAGATCTTCAGTTGATTCTTATGTCTGCTGCATATGCCTTTGAAAATCATTTGTTATGTACCAAGTTTCCACATATGTGCTGGTATATTCATTGATAATTAAATCACTGATTACTTGTATGTACTTCCACCAATACCACAATATCACATTATAAAACTAAAATAAACAAATCCCAACATTTAGAAGGCCAAGTCTCTCAACCTTTTTTCCCTAAATTTTATTGCCTTCAACTATTTTTTAGCCTAACACTTTGCTACTTGGTTTTAACTATCCAAAGGAAGTAATGTATTGACATTTATTTTACTACCTAAGGGAGTATGATCCAATAAGAAACTTTTTTTTTTTTGACAGAAAACAGTGTACTGAGTGTACAGTGGAAATGGAAATAGGAGTTCATTAAAACAAAACAAAACAAAAAAATGCTGAGAATCCCAATAGGCCATCTCACCAGCATTATCACCTTGCTAAGTCTGCCCTGCAGAATTAATGTTCATCCTCCTCTTTCCATTCTTCAGTAATATCTGATTTCTCCTTCTCTTAATCCCTATGCACAATTCTGAAAATATTTTGCTCAAGAAAGACAAAACTTGATTCAATACAGGTAACTACAACTCAGTTGCAACTCAGCAACGAAGGAAAAGACTGAGGCTGGTGGTCTTATTCCAGATCATGACTGCTTCCTTAAAAATATACTTTCTTAATCTTAAAGAGAATCTTAATTTGTACATTTTTAAATACTTACCTTCCCAGTGGCTAGTTTATTGCTAAACTATGGATTATTTCCCTTTTCCTTCAGACTTAATAACATTCTGCTGCTACCAATTGGCTGTCACCAACTTTAAAATATTTATATTTATATATTTATATATTTAAATATATAAATTTATATATTTATATATTTAAATATATTTATATATTTATATATTTAAATATATTTATATATTTAAAATATTTATATTTATATATTTTAAAGTTGGTGACAGCCAATTGGTAGCAGCAGAATGTTATTAAGTCTGAATATATGTATATATATATATAAATATATATTAATATATATTTAAATGTGTGTGTGTGTGTGTGTGTGTGTGTGTGTGTGTATACACATATTTTAAGTAATTGCCGCATTCTTTACAGCAACAGCTT
>NW_022436977.1:10636214-10668101 GCF_009761245.1 Sapajus apella | reverse complement strand
ATATATTTAAATATATAAATTTATATATTTATATATTTAAATATATTTATATATTTATATATTTATATATTTAAATATATTTATATATTTAAAATATTTATATTTATATATTTTAAAGTTGGTGACAGCCAATTGGTAGCAGCAGAATGTTATTAAGTCTGAATATATGTATATATATATATAAATATATATTAATATATATTTAAATGTGTGTGTGTGTGTGTGTGTGTGTGTGTGTGTGTGTATACACATATTTTAAGTAATTGCCGCATTCTTTACAGCAACAGCTTCTGGAATTTTTATCTCTTGGCATGTAGAAGTCTGGCAACAGAAATTGTAATGGATAAATAATAATTATTCAAAACCTTCTTCTCCATAAACAGACAAATTCAGTTGCTATGTAACAATAACCTTCTTTAAATAACCACAGAATCTTAAACTTCAGGTTGCTAGCAGTATGTTTTGACAGCCTTCAGCTCTTATACATTAGTATCCCTTCCCCAGCCTTGGGTTCTACTTTCTCAAACACATTAGCACATTTTAAAATAAAAACCATACAAGCCATGGATTACACTTTTCAAGTGGTATGTACAAGCATTAGCTCAGATGAGGTGTTCCAAATGCCATTTTCAGCATGGTGTAAATCCAAGGCCATAGTTAACCTCATTTTTTATTCGACTTATTTTTTCCCTCCATCTCGTGGGAATAGACAGGACAACATAAAGCTCCCTACAAGGCAGAGATGATGAAGTTGATTTTTTCTAAGAGAGAAAGCAATTTTCCACTACAGGGTTTTAAATGGATAGGATTCCTTCAACTCTCAGAGCCGGGTCCTTTGGCACCTAGAATCCCTCGGAGCTACCCTTAAGCCAGCCTCTGGATTTTTCATTATCAAACTCAAAACCTCAGATTATATCACCACAGAAGTTCCACTTTCTATGTGCTTAAGTCAAACATTATCAAGAGTACTTTTTTTTTTTTTTTAAATAAAATCGAGATACTCTCTTTGTGATCCCTCAATTCCACTTCCAGGAATTTATGCTAAGGAAATAACAGCATGGGGGTTAAGAGCAGGGACTTTGGAGTTACACTGCTTGAGTTCAATCCTAACTTTGCCAGTTATTCACTGTCTTTAAGTATTTAACCTCTTTATGCCTCAATTTCTTCATCTGAAAAATGGACATAACAATAAACAATGTCCTAGGGTTACTGTAGGAATAAAGCAGTTAATACCTATTAAGGACATAGTTGGGTACTTTATATTTTATATATAAATCTCTAAGAGTTTGGTCTTCATAAAGATAAGAATGCTCTATAAGAAAAAGTATTTTTAAAATAACCTCAGTGTCCATTGACCATTTACTTAAATAAATAATGGACTATTAGATGGTCATTAAAATAATGGCACATAGCAATATTAAGAAAGGCTGCCAGTATAGTGTTCATCCCCAGGCTAAAAAGGATGACATTTTCTTAAATAAATACATACATACATACATAAAGCATACAGATCAACCGGGAAAGACTAGCCCTCTAGCATGAGTGGTGGCAGACCTAGAGATGTAAGCCCAGTTGCCTAAACTAGAGTAAGTCAGGCCAGTGTCAGAAAGAGACGTTTAAGAAAGCAGCTTCAGTGGGAGCAGAGCAACGTGGCTGAATAGAAACCTCCATTAATCAGACTTCCCACACGAACACCAAATTCAACAACAATCTACAAAAAGAAGCACCTAAGAACAAAAAAATCAACGGACCAATCAGTTCCTGGTTTCAACTTTGTATCACTGAAAGAGACACAGAAAAAGGTATGAAAGTCAGTCTTAAAATTACCAACATCACCCTTCCCCCATTCCCCCAGCAGTGACCATGTGGCACAGAGAACCTGTGCACTCTGGGGAGGGAGAGCACAGTGATCATGGGACTTCACATTGGACCTCAATGCTGCCCTGTTTCAGCAGAAAGCAAACCTGCATAACTTAACCGACACCCACAGAGGGAGCATCTACACCAGTTCTAGCCAGAGGGGAATCGTCCATCCTAGCAGTTGAAACTTGAGTTCCAGAAAGCCTTGCCACCGTGGGCTAAAGTGCTCTAAACTTGAAAGACAACCTAAGTCACAAAGACTGCAACTTCCAGGAAAGTCCTGGTGCTGTACTGGGCTCAGAACCAACGGGCTTAGGTGGCAAGTAACCCAGAGAGCCACCAGGCAGGGCAGCCTAAGGGAATGATTGCACCAACCCACGCCAAACCCCAGGCAGCACAGCTTGCAGTTCCAAGGGAGACTCCTTCCTTCCACTTAAGGAGAGGAGAGGGAAAAGTAAAGAAAACCGTCTTACAACTTGGATACCAGCTCAGCCACAGTAGGACAGGGTAGCACACAGAGCTGCAAGGCACTTATTCACGGCCCTAGCTGCCAGATGACGTTTCTAGACACACCCAAAACCAGAACAGAACCTATTTCCTTGAATGAAAGGACCAAGTGCTAGCAGGACTGATCACCTGCTGACTGTAGAACCCTTGGGCGTGGAATAATCAGCAATGGTAGGCAGGTAGTACATGCTATGGGCCTTGGGTGAGACTCTTAAGACTTGCTGGCTTCAGATGAGACCTAGCACATTCCCAGCTCTGGAGGCTGTGATCAGAGGCTCCTTCTGCTTGAGAAAAGCAGAGACAACAGTAAAGAGGCCTTTGTCTTCAAGCTTAGGTATCAGCTAGGTCACAGTGGGGTAGAGCACAAAGCAGGTGATTAGGAATGCCAATTCCAGGTCTTGGCTCTTAGATGGTATTTCTGGACCTCCCTTGAGTCACGAGGGGAGACTACTACCCTGAAGGCTAAGTCCTGGCCTGGCAGCATTCACCATAAACCAAATGAAGAGCCCTTGGGCGTTGGGTGAACAGCTGTGGTAGCCTAGCAGTAATCCCCACAGGCCTGGGGCAGTGGTGGCTATTGGGAGAGACTCCTCTGCTGGTGGAAAAGAGAAGCAAGAAGAGAAACAACTTTGTCTTGTACTGTGGGCACCAGCTTAGCTACAGTCAAATAAAATACCAGGTGGATATCTAAGGTTTCTGACTATAGGCCCTGGCTCCCAGACAGTATTTCTGAGGGGATATTGTCACCCTGAAGGAAGGACACAAGCCTGGCTGGTTTTGTTACCTGCTGATTATACAGTACTAAGGCCCTGAGTGAACAGAAGCGGTAGCCAGATAGTGGCTGGGGCATGGGGTGTGACCTACTACGGTGCTGGCTTCGGGTCTCACCCAATGTAGTCCCAGTGGTGGTGCCCACAGGAGTGCTTTTGTCACCAGTCCCCCAGCTCCAAGCAACTCAGCACAGAGACAGAGGCTCCATTTGTTTCGTAGAAAGTAAAGGAGGAGAACAAGAGTCTCCACCTGGTAACCCAGACGATTCTTCCAGGTCTTGTTTAAAACCACCAATACAGTACCTCTGTGAGTCTCCACAAGCCACAGCATTACTAGGCTTGAGGTGCCCCCAATGCAAATATGGTCTCAGTGACCAATAACATACATCTTAACGCCCAAGTCCCATCTAATACCTTGAAAACTTTCCCAAGAAGGATGGGTACATGTAAGCCCAGATTGTGAAGACTAATATAAGTACCTAATTTTCAATGCCCAGCCACAGACATCTATTGGCATCAACACTGCTCAGGAAAACATGACCTCATCAAATGAACTAAATAAGTCACCAGGAGACCAATCTTGGACAAACAGATATATGTGATCTTTCAGACAGAAAATTCTGTGAACACAGAATTAGATGAACACAAAAATAGTTGTGTAAGGAAACTCAAAGAAATTCAAGATAACAGAAGGAATTCAGAATCTCATCAGATAAATTTGACAAAAAAACAAAAATAATTAGAAGCTGAAAAACTAGATCTGAAAAATGCACTTAACAGACTGAAGAATCCATCAGTCTCTTAACAGCAAAACTGAACAAGCAGAAGAAAGAACTAATGAGGCTGAAGACAAACTATTTGAAAACAGTCACAGGAAACAAAAGAAAAAAGAATAAAAATCAATGAAACCTGCCTCCAAGATCTAGAAAATAGTCTCAGAAAGGCACATCTAAGATTTACCAGCCTCACAAAAGAAGTAGAGCGAAAGAAAGGGATAGGAAGTTTATTCAAAGGTATAGAAACAGAGAACTTCCCAAACCTGGATAAAGATATTAATATTCAAGTAGAAGAGAGTTAAAGAACACCAAGCAGACTTAATTCAAAGAAGGTTACCTCAAGGCACTTAACAGCGAAACTCTCAAAGGTCAAGGATAAAGAAAGGAACCTAAAAGTAGCAGGAGAAAACAAATAACATACAATAGCACTCCAATACATCTGGCAGCAGACTTTTCAATGGAAACCTTACAGGCCTGGAGAGAGAGGCATGACCTATTTAAAGCACTGAAAGAAAACTAACAAAGAAAAAAATCCTGAATCATGCATATAGTGAAAATGCCTTCCAAACATGAAGGAGAAATAAAGACTTGCTCAGAATAAACAAAAGCTGAGAGATTCATTAATACCAGACCTATCTTACAAGAAATGCAAAACAAATTCTTCAGTCTCAAAGTAAAGAATATGAATGAACAATAAGAATCCATCTAGGGGCCGAGCACGGTGGCTTATGCCTGTAATCCCAGCACTTCAAGAGGCCAAGGCAGGCGAATCACGAGGTCAAGAGATCAAGACCATCCTGGCCAACATGGTGAAACCCCAGCTTTACTAAAAATACAGAACTAGCCAGGCGTGTTGGCGGATGCCTGTAGTCTCCAGCCACTTGGGAGGCTGAGGCAGGAGAATCACCGAAACTCTGGAGGCGGAGGTTGCAGTGAGCCAAGATCGCACCACTGCACTCCAGCCTGGCAACAGAGCAAGACTCCAACTCAAAACAAAATTGATCTAAAGGTACAAAACTTGCTGGTAACAGCAAGTACATAGGAAAACTCAGAATAGTATAACCATGTAATTATGGTACATAAACTACTCATATCTTAAGTGGAATGATTAAAAGAGAAACTGACCAAAAATAATAATTACATCTTTTCAAGACAGAGAGAATATAGTAAGAAACTACAAAATGTTAAATTGCAGGGGAATGAAGTAAAGTGTAGAGTTATTTTTAGTTTTCTCTTTGCTTTTCTAGTCGGTGTTGTCATTAGCTCAAAATAATGGGTTATAAAATATCATTTGCAAGCCTTATGGTAAACTCAAATCAAAAAGCACACAACAGAAACACAACAAATGAAAAGCAAGAAATTAAACCATACCACCAGAGAAAATGATCTTCACTACAAGGAAGCTGGGAAGGAAGAAAAGAAGGAAGAGAAAACCACAGAGTAATCAGAAAACAAGTAAGATAATGGCAAGAGTCAATATTTATTTATATTAAAAATTAACATTAATAACATTGAATGTAAATGAACTACACTCTCCAATCAAAACACAGAATGGCTGGACAGATAAAAATATAAAATCCAATGATCTGTTGCCTACATCACACTTCACCTATAAAGGTACACGTAGACTGAAAACAAAGGGATGGAAAAAGATATGCCAGACCAATGGAGACCATAAAAAAGAGTACATATACTTATATAAGACAAAATAGATTTTAAAACAAAAACTGTAACAAGGGATAGAGAAGGTCATTATATACAGATAAAGGGGTCAATTCAGCAAGAGAATATAAAATACATACATATATATGTGTGTGTGTGTGTGTGTGTATATATATATGTGTGTGTGTGTATGTGTGTGTATATACACACTCTATATATATACACACACATACACACACACCCCACTGGAACACCCAGATATATCACATAAATGTTATTACAGCTTAAGAGAGAGTTACATTAACAAGTGAGGACTTCACCTGACTTTCAGCATTGGAGAGGTTATCCAGGCAGATATTCAACAAAGAAAAATCTGACTTAATCTGCACTATGGAACAAATGGACCTAACAGATATTTACAGAACATTTCACCCAATGGCTTCAGAATATACACTCTTCTCCTCAGCACACAGATCATTCTGAAGGACAGACCATATGTTAGGTCACAAAATAAGTCTTAAAACATTCAAAAAGTGTTTTCTCTCATCACAATGGAATAACACTAGATATCAAGAACAAGAATAATTGTGGAAATGATACAAACATGTAGAAATTAAATCATATGCTCCTGAATGATCAGTGGGTCAATGGAGAAATTAAGAAGGAAATTGAAAATTTTCTTGAAACAAATGATAATGAAAAACACCACATCAAAATCTATGGTGTCCAACAAAAGCAGTACTGAGACATTAAGTGCCTGTGTCAAAAAAGAAAAACTTCAAATAAACCACCTAACAATGCATCTTAAAGAACTAGAAAAGAAGAACTAGAAAAGATGGAGTCAACCAAAAACAAAGTTAGAGGAAACATTCTAAGGAGGAGTAAATAAAATTGAAACAAATAAAATTCAAAGGAAACAATACAAAAGATCAATGCAACAAAAGGTTGCTTTTTGGAACATAAACAAAATTAACAAACCTTTACCAGACTAACTAAGAAACAAAGAGAGAACACTCAAAATCAGAAAAGGAAAAAGATACTGTCATGATAGAAGCCCTCAAAATAACAGAGTAAATCTCAACAAAATAAAAGCCATATACAACAAACCCTCAGCTACTATAGCTGGAGAAATGGAGAAAAATGGAAAGCCTTCCCTCTAAGATTTGGAACATGACGAAGATTCCTATTTCACCACTATAATTCAGTATAGTACTAGAAGTCCTAGCAAGTGCAAACAGACAATAGAAAAAAAGAAAGAACATCCAAATTGTAATGGAAGAAGCCAAATTATCCTTATTTTTAGATGTTATGATCCTCAGAAAAACCTAAAGACTCCACACACACACACACACACACACACACACACACACACACACACACACAAAATTAGAACTGACAAATTAGTAAAGTAGAAGGATACAAAATCAACATACACAAATGAGCAGCATTTCTGCATACCAATAGTGAACAGTCTAAAAAATCAAAAAAGTAATCCCAATTATAATAGCTACATTTTTTATTATTTTTTATTCACATTCTTGCTATAGCCACACATTTTTTAATTGTAGGAATTTATCCAAAGAAATCAATAATGTCTACAATAAAACCTTTAACACCTTGATAAATGAAATTCAAAGAACACCAAAGGTGGACAGATATTCCATATTCATAGATTCAAAGAATCAATATTGTTAAAATGTTCATCATACCCAAAGCAATCTACAGATTCAACGCAATATCTACCAAAATTCCTATCACATTCTTCAAATACAGAAAACACAATCCTCTCATTTATATGGAGCCACAAAAGACCCAAAATAGCCAAAGCTATCCTAAGCAAAAAGAACAAAACTGGAAGAATCACATTACCCGACTTCAAAATATACTACAGAAATATAATAACTGTAATACCCTGGTACTGGCAGAAAAGCAGACTCACAGACTAATGGAACAGAATAGAGAACTTGGGAATGAATCTACAGATCTACAGTGAACTCATTTTTGACAAAGTTGTCAAGAATATACACTGGAAGCAAACAGTCTCTTCAATAAATAATGCTGGGAAAACTGGATGTCCATATGCAGAAAAATGAAACTAGGCCTCTATTTCTCACCATATACAAGAATCAAATTAAAATGGGCTAAAGAACGAAATCTAAGACCTCACACTATCAATCTCCTAAAAGAACTTTCAGGAAAACTCTCCGGGACATTAGACTGGGCAAGGATTTCTTAAATAATACCCTGTAAGCACAACCAATCAAAATAAAAATGGACATGTGATATCACATCACATTAAAAACCTGCACAGCAAAGGAAAAAATCTCTCTGGGACATTGGACTGTGCAAGGATTTCTTGAGTAATACCCCACAAGCACAAGCACAAGCAACCAAAGCAAAAATGGGCACATGATATCATATCAAGTTTAAAAAGCTTCCGCACAGCAAAGGAAACAACAAAGTGAACAGACAACCCACAGAATGGGACAAAATATCTGCAAATTACCCATCTGACAAAGGAACAATTATTAGAATACATCAGAAGCTCAAACAACTCTATAGAAAAAAATCTAATAATCCAATCAAAAACTGGAGAAAAGATCTGAATAGACATCTTTCAAAAGAAGACAGACAAATGACACACAGGTATATTAAATGGTGCTCAACATCACTGATCATCAGAGAAAGGGAAATCCAAAAGTACAATGAGATGTCATCTGACCATAGTTAAAATGGCTTTTACCAAAACACGGCCAATAACAAATGTTGACGAGGACGTAGAGGAAAGGGAACCCTCACATACTGTTGATGGGTGTGTAAATTAATACTACCACTATGGAGAACAGTTTGCATGTTCTTTGAAAAACTAAAAACAAAGGTACCATGTGATCCAGCAATCCCACTGCTGGGTATACACCCAAAAGAAATGAAATCAGTGTACAAAGAGATATATGCATTCTGATGTTCATCAGCACTCTTCACAATAGCCAAGATTTGGAAATAACTTAAGTGTCCATCAACAGATGAGTGCATAAAGAAAATATGGTACAGACATACAATGGCGTACTACTGGGCCATACAAAAGAATGAGATCCTGTCATTTGCAACACCATAGATGGAACTGGAGGTCATTCTGTTAAGTGAAACAAGGCAGGAACAGAAAGACAAACTTTCCATCTTCTCACTTATTGATGGAAGTTAAAAATTATAACAACTGAACTCATTGAGACAAAGAGTAGAAGGATGGTTACAGAGACTCGAAAGGGTAGTAGGGGTTTAGGAGCAAAGTGAGGATGGTTAATAGGTACAAAAAAAAGTCAGAAATAATGGGTAAAAAGTAGTATTTGATAGCACAATAATATGACTATAGTCAATAAATTGTACCTTTTAAAATAACATTATAACTGTATTGTTTATAACACAAAGGGTAAACGCTTGAGATGATGGATACCCCATTTACCCTAATATTATCATTACACATTGCATACCTGTATTAAAATCTCACATACCCTTCAAGTTTGTACTCACAAAAATTGAAAATAAAAAGTTTTTAAAGAAAATATCTTTAAGAAGTACTCACTTAAAATTTAGTGATGAGCTTTCAAATACCATAAATATTAAAATCAAAAACTGTAGGGAGAAGAAAGTAGAAATAGATTATAGTCAAAATATGAAGCAAACTATCAACAAAATAGAAAATGTGTTGATGAGGATATGGTGATATCAGAACCCTTGTGCAATGTTGGTGTAAATGTAAAATGGTGCAGCTGCTGTGGAAAACAGTATGTCAGACTGTCAAAAAACTGAAGAGATTTACCACAGAGTACAGTAATTCAACTTCTATTTAATATGTGTAAAAAAAATGAAAGATACAAAGCACTATTTTTACATTCATTTTTATAGCAGCATTATTTACAATAGCTAAAACATGGAAGCAACACAGGGCCCATCAACAGATGGATGAATAAACAAAATGTGGTACACACATTCAATAAAGTATTATTCAGTTTTAAAAAGGAAAGGAATTCTGGCATATGCTACAACATGGGTGAACCTTGAAAATACAATGCTAAATAAAATAAGACAGTTACAAAAAGACAAACACTATATAATTTCAGTTATATGAGGTACTTTGAATATTCAAAATCAGAGATAAAATACAATGTTTTTGCCAAGGACTTGGGGGAGAGGGAAATGAGGGGCTATTAATTTGTATAGTTTTGGATTAGCAAGATGAAAAGTTATGAAGATGGACAGTGGTGATGGTTGCAAAACATTATAAATATATGTAATACCACTGAAGCGTACACTTAAAGTGATCAAGATGTTCATGACCTTCTTCACAGAATTGGAAAAAAACACCTTAAACTTCATATGGAACCAAAAAAGAGCCTGCATAGCCAAGACAATCCTAAGCCAAAAAAAAAAAAACTAAAAAAAAAAACCAATAAAACAAAAAGCAAAGCTGTAGGCATCATGCTACCTAACATCAAACTATATTAACAAGGCTACTGTAATTAAAACAGCATGGTTCTGGTACCATAACAGAGATATAGACCAGTGGAACGGAACAGAGGCCTCAGAAAGAATGTCACACAACTACAGCCATCTGATCTTTGACAAACCTGACAAAAACAGCAATGGGGAAAGGATTCCCTATTTAATAAATGGTGCTGGGAAAACTGGCTAGCCATATGCAAAAAGCTGAAACTGTATCCCCTCCTCACACCTTATACAAAACTTAACTCTAGATAGACTAAAGATTTAAGCATTAGGCCTAACACAATAAAAACTCCAGAAGAAAACCTAGGCAATAACATTTAGGACATAGGCATGGGCAAGAACTTAATGACTAAAAACACCAAAAGCAATGGCAACAAAAGCCAAAATAGATAAATGGGATCTAATTAAACTTAAAAGCTTCTAAACAACAAAAGAAACCATCAATAGAGTGAACCAGCAACCAAGAAAATGGGAAAAAATTTTTGCCAATCTACCCAATGGACAAAGGGCTATAAAAAACTAAAGCAGATTTACAAGAAAAAAACACACAACCCCATCAAAACATGGGTGAAGGATATGAACAGACACTTTACAAAAGAAGACATTTATGCGACCAACAAACATGAAAAAATGCTCATCATAACTAGTCATTAGAGAAATGCAAATCAAAACCACATAGAGATATCACCTCATGCCAATTAGAATGGCGTTAGTTAAATAATCTGGAGACAACAGATGCTGGAGAGGATGTGGAGAAACAGGAACACTTTCCCACTGCTGGGAGTGTAAATTAGTTCAACCATTGTGGAAGACAGTGTGGTTCTTCCTCAAGGACCCAGAAATAAAAATTTCATTTCACCCAGCAATCCCATTACTGGGTATATATCCAAAGGATTATAAATCTTTCTATTATAAAGACACATGCACATGTATGTTCATTGTGGCACTGTTTACAAGAGCAAAGATGTGGAACCAACCCAAATGCCCATCGACGATAGACTGGACCAGGAAAATGTGGCACATATACACCATGGAATACTATCCAGCCATAAAAAAACGATGAGTTCATGTCCTTTGTGGGGCAATGGATGAATCTGGAAACCATCATTCTCAGCAAACTGACATAGAAACAGAAAAACACCACATGTTCTCACTCACAGGCGAGTGCTGAACTGTTCGAACACATGGACACAGGGAGGATGACTAGTATAAAAAATAAATAAATAACATGCTGGTTAGGATGCAGAGAAAGAAATTTTACACACTGTTGGTGTGAATTCAAACTAGTACAGCCAATGCAGAGAATAATATGGAGGTTCCTGATAAAACTACCTAAAGCACTACCATGTGATTGAGCATTTACACTGAGGCTTGTATCCAAAGGAAAGGTAATCAGTTTATCAAAGATAAAATTGTATCCCCATTTTTGTTGCAGCAGTATTCACAATAGCCAAGATATGAAGTTAATCCAAGAGTCCACCAACAGGTGAATGGATTAGTAATCCATGGTGTATATACACCACACTTTCCTTTTCAGCCATAAAAGAGTGAAATCCTGTCATTTGTGGCAACATGGATGAAACTGGAGGATACTATGTTAAGTGAAATCAGCCAGGCACAGAAAGTTAAACACTACATGTTCTCCCTCATGTGGAAGCTAAGAAAAGCTGATCTAATAGAAGCAAAAAGTACAGTGGAGGTTACTAGAGGCTGTGAAGGTAGGGAAAAGGTAAGAGAAATCTCTTAAAGGATACAAAATTACAGGCATATTAGAGGAGTAAGTTGTAGGGTTTTATATGATGTTGAATGACTATAGCTAAAAGGAGGATATTGAGTATTCCCAACAGAAAAATGAGAAATGTTTGAGATTATGGATATGCTAATTATGATCACTGTGGAATGTACCTTAACATCACTATATACCCCATGTCAACTAAAGATAAAATTTTTAAAACATTTCAGCAACTTGTTCCATTACATACATGCAGAAAGTGGTAGAACTAGGAGTCTTCCCCAACAACCCTTGCCCTTTTCACCACACTGCCCTCCCAAGAGATCGGGAGGAAAGCTTTTTCCCTAGTGGACTCTGTATCATAAGTGTCCATGGTCCTTTCTGCCTAGACAATCTCACTCTCAATTGACAAGAAGTTGGGGGACGGAGGACACTATAAAAACATGAAATTCAGCTGGTGACAGCAAAACTTGGCTCCCTTATAGGAGTGCACATGAGTCGCCTGAGGTGATTTAACTCTTTTGCAGATCTTCCTTACCCCATCTACAAAAAGGAGTTGTATTTGACAATCAAAAACTGTCTTTGCAGTTCTAGACTCTATAGTGGCCCTCTGTGAGGGAGTCTAAAGTATATTAAGTCTTCACTACTGACCATCAATGACAGAACATTTTTCAAAATGTTCATTCTTTCTAGTGTCTGCATCCTGACGGAACCAGTCCTAAAATACAGTGATAATCATGTAGCCCTAAGTATGAGTGACAGAAAGTCAAAAACTATCTACTGCAGAAGCAGCCCTGAGACTTCATTTAATTTGAAAAAAAATGCAAAACACATGAGGTACCTTATTATGTGAGTAATCTGTTGTACAATAAAGTTAATCAAATATTAACTTTAGTTATAATGCATAGTAAATATGCATGTTTCTCCCTTGGCCCTCCACCCACTCAGTATTCATTCTAGAATAACCCATAGTCCTCAACTGTAACATATTTCTGCTCCCACAACTACAGTGGTGTTACAGATGTCATTTTCCAAAGACTAGACAGCTACATGTTTCGAAAACTAGGAGTTTTTTCACAACATTTGAATAAAGGAATTGGGTAGTCTTTAGAATTTAAAGCTTTTATACTGAATTTCTAGTCATCCAAGACAAGTCTCATCTAAGTGGAGGCCCAGGATGAGGGCTGGCAGGCATGGGAGTTGAGCAAAATGAAGTGAGGGTGAAGAACCATGGGCTGAGGACTACAAAGGATGCCACCCACTAGCCAGTAAGATTCCATTATATTTTTGTTGTTCTGTGACTATGGCTGAAGGGGAACTATAAGCAGGGAGCAGAGAAGAGGAGGTTGAAAATGGTGTGGTACCGTGCAGTGGGAATGAACAGGACCGCCCTGGAACTGGAAGACCTGGGATCTAGCTAAGTTCGGCCCCTGACCAGCAGCATGACCTTGACGAAGTTTCTTAATCTGTCTAGGTCACAATTCTCTCATTTATAAAATATTGAGTAAATGTTCTCTAAAATCTGAGATTCCACAAAGAATAAGGAATTTCTTAAGAGATGGGGTCTGTCGCCCATGCTGGAGTCTGGCCTTGAACTCCTGAGCTCAAGAAATCCTCCTGCCTCAGCCTCCCAAGTAGCTAAGGATGTAGGCATTGTAAGACATTTTTTTAAAGCTAAATCATCTTCAATGTGTTTAAGTACTTCCAAACCCCCAGACATTCCTTCATATGAAGAATCCCCATTATTTGTTCCATAAAGTCCCAGATGGTCAGCCAGCTTCACTCTGCTTTCCAACGCTGTCATTTTCAAATGTTAAGATTCCTTTACCCCAAAACTGGCTACAGAGTAATACATATTGTTCTCAATCCTCTCACTCAACTTCCTGTTCCAAGCAAAACACACACATACACACACACACACACACACACACACACACACACACACGTCCTTCATTTACTTTTACTGCCAAAATTAGGGGACTAACTATCCACTCAAGAAAGCTGCATTCAAAATGTGTCTTACTCCTTTTAGAGGTAGTATCCATATACCCTTTAATCCTCCCAGCTCTTGTGAGTTTTTCTCAAAATAAAACATTCATCCACATGTTTCTACTCTGCATGAAGACCCCATTTCTCCAGCAGGCAGAACTAAATTTAGTAGTTAATATAGAAATATATGGAAATTAACAGGTTGTATACAATCAATGTGAATCCCTTCGCAAACACTCCAGGTAAGGTGATTTTCATCCTGAGGTATAATAGCTCCACCATCCGTAGGTTATTGCGGGTCTTTTCCTTTCACAAGAGACAATAACTCTCTGCAGAAATGTTTCAGAAACCCTGCCCAGAAAAGCAAAAAAAATTCCTCCTCCAAGAAAGATCTGAGTGCCCTTATGAAAGAGTACCTTTTCGGGTCCAGCTTCTACTAAGCATGGGGCTCTAGGTAACTTCGGATAGTTAGATCCATTTCTTGGCTTGTGTTTCCCTGGAAATTTTAGGCAAAAATTTATCCTTTTGATTTTCTACATTATTGGCACCCAGACCTAGACAGACTGGGAGAGAAACTATCCACTCCTTAAGCCAGGCTTGCTTGACTTGGTTTCTCCACCTCCCGGGTTCAAATCATTCTCCTGCCTCAGCCTCATGAGTAGCTGGGATTACAGGCATGGGCCATGATGCCTTGGTAATTTTGTGTTTTTAACACAGACGGGATTTCTCCGTGCTGGTAAGGCTGGTCACTAACCCCCGACCAGGTGATCTGCTCGCCTTGGCCTCCCAAAGTGCTTGGATTACAGGCATGAGGCATTGTCTTTTCATGGAAGCAGCCATCAGCAACCTGGAGATCCCTGGCTTTAAATTCCCCCTTTTAGCCATGACTCTTTTACCACTTTCAATACGAAAATGCCACCCAGGAAATCCTCTCAGGATGTCATTTCCCCGTCTAATGAAGAAAGAATCACAAGGTTCTATCTTTGGGTCCTGCCTTGGTCACCTTTTTTCTTTCAATTTTTATTTTAGATTCAAGGAGTACATGTGTAGGTTGTTACATGGCATATTGTATGATGCTGGGGTTTGGGGTACAAATAATCTCATCACCCATGTAGTAAGCATAGCCCATAGGAGGTACCCCACACGTAGTTTTTCAGCCCATTCCACACTTCTTTCCTTCCCTAATAGTCCTCGTGGGAACTGTGCCCATTTTTTGGTCCATGTGTACTCCATTTTTGGCTACCACTTACAAGTAATAATATGCAGTATTTGGTTTTCTGTTACTTCATTAATTCACTTAGGATGATGGGCTCCAGCTGCATCCATATTGCCGCAAAGGATGTGAATTCATCACTTACGGCTGCTTAGTATTCCACGATGGATATGTACAATATTTTCTTAATACATTCAACCATTGGCAGGTACCTAGGTTGATTCCATGACTTTGCTATTGTGAATAACATGGCAGTGAACATATGAGTGCGAGTGTCTTTTCGGTAAAACAATTTCCTTTCTTTTGGGCATATATCCAGTAATGGGATTGCTGGGTCAAACGGTAGCTCTATTTTAAGTTCTTTGACAAACCCCGAAACTGCTTTTCCCAGCGTCTGAACAAATTTACATTCCCACCAACAGTATAAAAGTGTTCCTTTCTCTCTGCTGTCTTTTCAACATCTGTTCTGTTTTGACTTTATTAATACTAGCCATTATGACTGATGTGAAATGGTACTTCATTGTGATTTTAATTTGCATTTCTCTTATTAGTGATGAGCATTTTTCATGTTTGTTGGCCCCCTGTATGTCATTTTTTGAGAAATGTCTTTTCATGTCCTTTGCGCTTTTTTAACGGAGTTATTTGTTTTTTTGCTTGATGATTTAAGCTATTGATTCTGGATATTAGACCTTTGTTGGATGCATACTCTAAGATTATTTTCCCCAATTCTGTAGGTTGTCTGTCTGTTCTGTTGGTAGTTTCATTTGCTGTGCAGAAGCTCTTTAGTTTAATTAGGTCCCACTTGTCAATTTTTTTGTTTCAATGGCTTTTGGGAACCTAGCCAAGAATTCTTCAAGATAGGAACAGTTTGTCTATCCTGTTCTGTGGATCTGTGTGTCTGTTTTTGTTTGATTACCACTTTCAAGTAATTTAGGTGAAGATTCAGATGGCATATTTAATTTGCAGATGACACAGCTGGAAGCAGAATCCATATTCAAAAAGTCTTCCTCATTATGCAAGAAGCAGTGACCAAAACCAACGGCAAGAAATTCAGCAGTAATAAGTCTAACTTTATTTCACTCAAAAGAAGTATATATAGCTGTTTATGTATTAAGAGGGAGAGAGACAGACCCAAGACAGTTTGACTGAAGCCTTTGTATAAGCCAACAGAATAATCTGACTGCTGAAAAAAACTGATGTGATCTGGTTAATAGTGATGTCTATATGAAGAAAGGAGATATTTCAACATAGCTTGTGCTGATCAAGACCGCATACTGTGTTCTTTGTTGGGTATCACAGTTTTAGAGGATAAAGAAGAATCCAGAAAGCATGTAAAGAATAAATTCTGTATAATCAGGAGAGTTAGATGTATTTTTAAGGGAATATTCCAGGGAAATTGGGTACAGTATTTTCCAAGAGAAGGCAAGACATACCTGAAGAGCTATTGAGTAGAAAGTAAGTTAGACCAACTCTGTACTGTTGCAGGGGGCAGACCCAGGGTCAGTGGGAAAAGGTTACATGGAAGCTAGTTTCAATCCAAATCAGGAAAGTACATGCTCACAATGAGTTCTTGTGCAAAGCAATGGACTGCTTTAGAAAGTCTGAAGTTCCCTGGCAAAGCATCTAACCAGAGTCTGGAAGGACAGCCTACCAAGAAAGTTAAAGAAATTCTGAATGGGATGGACCTTTGAATTCAGCATGTTTTGTAATCTTTTTTAATGATACAGAATTGACACAATGTAACAAGAAGAAAGAACCAGATCTTTAGTCTCAGCTTCACCACCATTATGACAGGTCATTAGTGGAAAGAGAGGTTTTCATCTACTCCACTTCTCTCATCTTGCACATGCAGAAAACCAGGTCCTGGGAACAGGAGTTACCTGCCCAAGATCATACTACGATAGAGCAGCAGCTCTAGATAACAAAATCAAGTCTGTGGAATAATGTGCATCTATTTATACTGATGTCATTATGGTTAAAAAAAAAATAGCTACAGGTGATTTAATGTTAAGTGGGAAAAAAAGCAGCCTGTTTTCTTAGGAAAATAATTGAAATAGAATAGCAAGAAATACCAATAGCTATAGTTTTGAGAGATAAAAATGGCAGTTTTCTAATAATTCCAAAATACCAAATTCCAAAATGTTTGTCTTGTGCTTATATGACTGACATAATTAAGTCATTGAGCTCTTGATTCCCCTGTCTAAAGGGATTAGGATTAGCAGTCCTAATTCCTTTGAGTGAACCAACCCCACTTCATGACAGCACAGGGTATAGATAACAGTAAAAGCACTAGGCTTCTGATGGTTCCCCAAGACAAGCTACACAAGATACAAAGTTCCTCCACTTCCTAAGGGCTTCCATCCACTCAGTGTTGTTAGCCATGTAATGCATGAGGTGCTGCGAATTCTTCAACACTTGCTTTGTGTACACTGCCTGCAGCCACCATAGCTGAAGAGATACCAGGACTGCAAAACCTAAGAAATGCTTGTGCTTGCTTGCTCGGAGCACTTGCTTTTTGTTTTTAGCCCTGTGGTCTCACTCTTTGTTCACTGCATGCAATTTCTCCAAAAATGGAGCTAGCTAATGCTCTTCTCTAATATTTAATACGCGTGTGGCTTGTCACATTATGAAATTACCCACTGGAGGAAGGAGCATATAACTGAGGCCACTGGAATTTTTGCCCACACAGTTCCATCAGGGGAAGCCTCTGCTCCATTGGGTTGGATTTCAGTTGTTTTCTTAGTTCACCCTCCATGGTTTCCCCCGCTCCTTGTGTCCACCTGAGTTTCCCAGTATTTTGCTGGAAGACTTAGTTTCCTACATCCACTAACTCAGAATGTTTTGCTTCTTTCCTTAATTGATTCCAGAGTGCACAACCCACTTGTTATCACTCCATGCAAAGCCCCTCGCCTCTACCCTCCTCCAGCCAAAACACAGCTGCAGTCGTGTGTTAACACTTGCTGCCAGATTGCTTTCCAGAATGGCTTCTCCATTCATCACTACCACTTGTGTTGCACAAAATTTCCTAAGTATCCAACACCACCTCTGGCACCAGGTGTCGTATGACTCTAGTGTTTGCCTACACAATGGGTAAAATGTAGCACATCCTTGTTGTTTTGACTTTCATGTCCTACTAATGACTTGGAACCTCTTAACAGTATCATCACATTCTAAAGCTAAATCTAAGATGTTCTGATCCTACAGTACACCGTGTTTTCCTTCTGATAAGCACTACCCAGCATTCATATACCGGCTGTCTCTCTCCAGGCTCTGTGTTCTCTGTAGTGGGTATTTTATTCTAGAAAATAGAGAAAGGAACTAGACTAACAGATGGTTCTCTTCTTCTCTTCCTTCCTACTCCAGTGCTTCTCCACACAGCGGTAAACCAAGATTGATTATTTGAAAATTTCTTCTCAAAGTCTGGTGTGCCTTACGTTGTTTTAACACTTTTAGAACATTGATCGGAGACTGTAAAGATTCTGATTTAATTAGAAGTAGGCAACTTTAATCTTATTGTTACACAAGACAATTCAACTTTTGACAGCTTTCCTGTTGTGCCAGAGAGATGCTCCTCTGGGGCCCCCAACATTTCCATTCCTTTTCACACAATGTCTTAATTTATTTCTGGACAGACTATTGCAGTAGAGTGAGTACCCCTGCTCTCTACCATCCTTTATGCATTTTCTTTCTTAATTGTATACCTTGCTTACTTCTTGACACTTCAAAAGTCCTCTGGTATCACGCCTGCATCAGTCAGACCCTCCCTAAATACCTTTGTAAAGGCAAGGCCTCTACAGGTCAGTGGAACACAGTCCATGTGAAAATCTATGCGTGCCTCCAGCAACTTGAAGGATAGGATCTTTTTTTAAATTTTAATTCAAGTAGAGGCACAGCTACAAATTTTGAAGTCTCCATTTAGTATCCCAAAGGTGCACTGGACTCACACAATTTCACAGCTTGAAAAAAATAATAGTGCTGTACTCTTCCATTAAATGAAAAAAGATATTGAGACCCAGAGAGGCCACACGACTTACTCAATTTCTCAGGACATGTAGCATTAAACCAGAAATCTGACATGTAAGCTACTATTCTGATTGCTATTCCTTATTAGTGGGCAGGAAGAAATATTCCTTTTAAAAGTTAATGCTCAAGAAGGGTCTATCTGTCTCCAGGCCAGCTTTCCCCAGACAGCCTGAAGCTTAAGAAGAGTGACTGTCACATCAGGACCCCAGTTTAAGCCAGATCCCAGGTGGCCGTGCAGTTCTAGGGCCTTTGGGCTTGCTTGACCCGCAGGCCCTTCAATAGCACAGAAAGTCTACTGCAGTGCCACAGTACACTAACATCCACCTTGGGAAATCCCCCAAGCAGAACTCATTTGTGAAGCTACCCCAGACATTTTAACCAAATAAATCAAATGCCTAACATAGGCAAACCAGTTACAGTTTTTAGGAGAAATTATACAGAATCCACCTCAGCCATGCTCTACTTTAACCCAAGGAGATCATTCATAGGACTGTAAAAGCTGCAGGTGTCATGACAGGGCTTGAGTAGGCCACCTGCAGGTGGGTCTGCCCGATTGTCCACCGACGTGGCCTGACTGTAAACCTCTTAAACAGGTCATTTCCAGGCACATGGTGTAAATGAAAAAAAGAAGAAAGAAAGAAAAATGGAATCCCTGAAATGCTTTCAGCTGCTGAAAAGGAAAGTAAGTGCCCATCCTAGCTGAAACAATGTTTTCTTGCTGTAAGCATTCCTGGAGAACATACAATGGCTTGCTCTGTACCAGTGCTGCTTGGAGTTTATTATTTACATACAAATACTGCTTGAGTACATCTGGAGTAAGGCTTGGAGTATACTTTTCTATTAAGTTTCCAAGCGATGCTGATGCCGCTGGTCCTCAGGCACACTTTAAATGGCAAGCCTCTATCTCATTATGGGCTTCTGTGAAAGGGAATCTGTTTAAGGAAATCCAAGAACAGAAGACATGATTTTTGCCCAGTAATCAGGTGGTATTGTGTAGCATTGTTCCAATAGCTACAGCCCTACAGCTATAACCTCAAACACCCTCTAGTCGCCATCCCTGAAACTCAGCATGTATTTCTAATAAGATCTCCCTCAAAGCACGCTGCCTGAAAATTATGCAATGGTAAACAGTTCATCATGACCTGGCCTGCCTACTCATTTCCTTGCTCTCCTACCTGAGTCCCCCAACAAATCCTATAATCCTGAGTATGATGTGTAAGCTCTGGTTGGCTGTATTTGTGAAATACCCACTCTGAAATATGGGCTTCATGAAAAAAAGATATAAATGCTTTGATTTTTGAAGGAAGATTTCCATAGATTAAGACCAAAGCTGGCAAAACTGAAAGAATAATACCGAGCTAAGACCAAAGAAAGTCAACAAAGTCCTTCTGTGCAAAGTATCCTAAGGTTGCACATTGAGTGCCAAAGCTCTGTGTATTTGGAGGCTACAGATATAAAATATTCCATAAGTAATGATTACAACAGGGTCTCCAAGTCTGTAGTAAAAATCGACTTGAAAAATCGGGAAATTACCCCCAAACCATAGTCCTCAGAGTGTTACTAAGTAGGTAAGAACACTGAGTGTATAAAGATTCGTGATTATTCCAGGATGAAACCCCGGCTATTGGCCCATTAAAGAAACCTGACACTCTGAAAAGCCACCCCAACAAGCAACACAGGCACAGCAGTGCTTTAAGTACAACCAGCAGAGCAGACACCATCTCACTTGATGAAAGGGGAATTTAGAGAGTGGTCCCTTATATCACAACGATGAACTGAAACGCCTAAAAATTTCTAATGAGCTATAAAATAAAAACAGTGCTTCCAAGTAAAGGAGAGGCTGTACTCCATTTCTAAGTGCAATGCTAATACTAAAAACTGAATGTTCTACCTGGATTTATGTTAATGTCATTGGGAAAGAAAATGGTACAATGAATCTTCTGTACCCCTTCACTCAGAGCAAAAGCCAAATGACTAGACGAGTTTGATTCTACAGAGAAATTTGTGGAGCCGGTTTTAAATTTTGTTCTGAATCAGTCACTGGTGAACCTTTACTTTTTAAAAAAGTAAAAACAAAGAAAACTAATGAAGTTTCAGAGTTTCATGGATCTATATCTGTCATGGCAATACAGGAGAAAATCCTGAACCAATTATAGAGAAAAGACAAATTTTTAGCCTTTGCCTTCTTCACTGCAGGTGATGTAGCTGTCAGGATAACAGATAGTGATGCTGGAAAACAGGGATTCTGAGAGCTACAGAAATAGTCAGATATCAAAGAGTCAACCAATATAGGGAATGGAGAAGCAATGGAAGCACTTCCAGCAGAGCTATTTCTTGTTGCTTTTTCAGGCCTTCTCATGAAAAGGAGGGATAAATTTCATGTTTGAAACCTGGTATTTTCTTAACCATCTTGCTCACACTACAGCTCGGTTCAGAAAAGGAAACGATTTCTTTTCCAACTGCCATTAATAAGATAAATGGCGATTCTAAGAAAGTAGAAGGTTATCCAAAGGAAATTAACTATTTGAAAAGCTCAGATACTAGTAATGAATTCAAAGAGCACTATGAAATTCTTCTAACTGCAAGTCCTAGAGTAGATACAGGTCATGAATCACCAAAACTACCAGGAGGCACTGAACTGTATGAAAGCCAACGGGGGCATTTAAGAGTTCCAGTTAAAAACCTTCGTCCAGAAAACTGATGTTTTAAACTCTGTGGCAATTCAGAGACATAATGGAAAGAGGAGACAAGCTAATAAGGAGGATTCTTTTATGGGATCTCATGAGTACAAATACACAACTTACAATGGGTAAGTTCACATTAGTCATTTTCAGTCAGTAATGTAAGTTGGAAAACAAAGGACCTCAGAAAACGAGTCCCTGTTTCTGGCAGCAGATGAGAACAAATGCCCCAAAATGTGCTTGTTCTTATCTGCTGCTAGAAGTGACAGTAATAATGACCAAGTCTGATAGCCATTTAGTTTGGTCCCATCTCCTTCTGGTGTTTTTATCGTGAACTTTGTTCAAAGGAAAACACAGGATGAAACTGAGAATGTGTAGATTGGCTTAACGTATTTCCTAACATTCATTACAAAAAAGGAGAAGTGGCAGGCAAGCGGATTATGCAGGTGCCATATCCACTGACAGAAAAACATTCTATATTATATGTGAAAAATCAATAACCGGTTACTTGGCTTTAAGCCACACAAAAGAGTAAGCAGAATCTGACATGACAACATACGATGATGATGTCCCATTAGATGTTCTAATTTTGATTATGGGGACGAAAGGGACTACTAAGACAAAGGCATCTAATAAATCTGGTGATACAGTAGTTACTAACCATTAGTAGTCCTAAATGGCAGGGAACACATCATGAAAGTTTAATGTATGATTCTGCAAGCCTTAAGCATGCCCCTGAATGACTGAAATTCTGTTTATCAACGAAAGCTTTAAACTTTATCTTTAATATAAACATTATCAAAATACAAAATCATGTAAGAAATATTTTGGCTTTTTAAAATTAATTGCATACTAGTTTTGTTAGAATCATTTTTCCCATCAGCCAAAATACATTGAAATTCTAATTCCTTTTGAAATAAATTTATTTAGAAGGGCCTGATTGATTTTAACTTAATTGGATATATTTAATATGTATCTCTAGACAAAGGATTCAGCTTCCTTCTGGTTTGGGAGGAGTTTTTTTCTGTCTTACATCACAAAATGTATGGTCTTCCCATGTCTTTAATGTAGAGTTATTTCATGCTGTTTTTTGGACCCTTCTCCTGAAGAGCTTGCCATTGAAGAGGGGAAAACAGTCTGCAAAACCACCCAGAATAAAACAACTCATCCTCTGAATACTTACAGCTCTTCAATCTTTCTAACAATGTAGAGATTTGTCATGCATATTAATTTTAATTATGTAACTACAGATGATTAGGTGAACTCATTCTCCCTCAAATTTGCTCATGTTGTTTTCCTTATTGTAAGAGAAGTTGCTTGAGACAAAGAATCTTGATTGAGTCTCAAGGTTTCCTTCTCGGTATTATTGCCTTCCTGACTGCATTATTTTTCAATCATGCTTACATAGGAAGCCATGCTTTGTTAAAGCCTGATGCATTCTGAAATAACTTCTATCTTGCAAGGTTCCCAGTGCCCTTGTCAAACTCTGATGAATCAGCTTAAATTATTCAGATGTAAGTAAGTTAGAAGAGAACCAACTTGCTCTGAGAACCTATGTTTTAATGACATTTATCTCCAGAAGCCTAATTATATTCATTCCTGGCTCCTAGAACCTCCATGGCCTCAAAGACCACAGGGGTCTTTGTTTGCTCCTATCTTCCCAATGCCTCATACATTTTTTGACACACAGTAGACCAACATATACTTCTTGTATGTACAATTAAACCTCTCATACTACCCAAGAAAATACAACTAGAAAGAATTCTCTAAGTCTACTCACAGTCCTATGGATCTGATCTTGATCAATTTCTCCAGGTGTTGTTAAGCCCTTTAGATGTTCAAGAGGTCAGCATGACCCATATTCCCTCTCAAGGGTCCTATGATTCAAGTTCATATAAGAATTGTATTCCAGCTTTCAGTTTTAGCTCTTGTAATTCAAGTTCATCAAAAATAAGTTGTATACCAGCAGAAACAAGAAAAATTTCCCCAAGGACAATATTCAAGGGCTCAGTTTAGTGTCTATTTCAAAGGGGATGGGCTTTCCGATCTCTTTTGATTACTTCTTCTTGGGCAGAAAATATAGAGGAAGTTGACAGCTAATTTTAGGTTTTGTTTTCTCATACAAGGCACTGAGAGGAATTCCCCACACTACCACCATTTTGTACTGGAAACACTAATGTAGGGAGTACATATAATTTCTAAGCAGAGAGAAAATCATTTTAGATAATTTTAAAATATGGCACGACAAAATATCTTTTCGTTCCTTTCCCATAAAGCAACCAATTTTCATTTTTTCCTGGCACAGAGTTTTCAGAGCATTATCATCCATGCTTTGGGAACAACAGTTTCAATTTTCCAAAGAAAAGGAGGAATTATCAATGGCCAAGTTCAAAGGACTCTCAGCCCAACACCAAGAGTGTCCGCGGGTTTTTTGGAACATCTGAAGTAATTTTATGTCCTATATAGTTGTAATACCACCTGAACACCTGACACTGTTTACGTGCGCCTGTTCATAAGACATGTACCTTGAGGGGTGGGCGTGTATCTTGCTCCATTCCATAGCTCCAATGCCTGACACTCAGGTGTCATTAAATGAATAAACAAATGTTTTCCTCAGTCCATCTCTAACCCATATAGAAAGTTAGAATCCTGAGTCAGTTTCCAGTGAATCAACAATGTCATTCATGGTTTGTCAATGGTTATTGTCTTCAATGTCAAAGGGAAGCCCTTCCACAGTGGAATACCTTGTTCTTTCCTGGTTTTTTCCTTACTACTTTTAACTTGTCCCTTCTTAAAACTGACACGTCAAATCAAACTGGATCATGGAAGGCTATTCCTATCAATTTTACTCTATGTTCAACTCATTTCCTGACTTAAGATTGGTCACTGCAAATTCTCCTATTCATCCTTTCCCTAAATTTTTGAGTGACAGCTCAAGTTACATCAACAAAAATCCATTAAGCATCTAGTGGAACAGTTTGCAAGTATTGTGAAACCATTAAAATGAGATCCGTGCATCCAAGATGCTTACAATCTAGGTAACTTTTGAAGACTTCTGTAACAACAAACAGTAAGACACTGAGACAATAGCTTTTCAAACACAACTTTTGTCTAAAAAATCTTCTCCCCTCTTCACTGCAGCTTAAGCTCAATTCAAGAACAACTAACTACAGGAAGCTTTCCTAGTGCATACAGTCATCAGCCACCACGCCCCAGACTCCAGCACCTGGGAGGCTCCTCTTTGGGTGATTTATTGGAGGATAAAAAGTCAAAACTCTATACAAACAAACTTCAGAATCCTGATTCTGCCCTACTAAGTCTATGTGACTTTGAGAAATCGATCTGTCTCACCCTCAGCTTTCTCACTTGTAAAATTAGCAAGATCATGTTTACCACACAAAATTGAGAGAAAAACTAACATTTTCATAAAACCAGCACAAAGATTTTTAAAACAACACGTTCCTTCACGTTGAGATGTGTTTCCTCAAGCCACTGAGAGTCATAGTCATTTGTGTTAACATTTTGGTTCCCTTTTGCACTAGATGCTGTATTCATTAAAAATGAAATAACCTCTTAACATCTCCAAAGTGCCTATAGCTAACTCCATCTACAAACACTCTCCTCAGAAAAAAATTTAAAAAGATAAACTATTTTTTCTGATGTGACTAACGACAGCAATAAACCCAGAAATTCAGAGAACAAAGTTCATTTTCATGACTATATATAAAGTTGAAAAAACAGCCACCAGTGTGTCTTTATTTCTAGTAAACAACTTTTTCTCTGCTAAAGAACTCCATTTTCATCCCATTTTCATTTGTATTTCTAAGCAACACCATGTACCCCCAGCTCTATTTCTGGTTCTACGTTTATAGTCACAGACACCTACAAAGTTTCATCCCACATGCTGGAGTATTTTTAGGTTTCATTTGTGAGCAGTCATATGTGCTATCAAGTACCTCAAGTCACAATAATGATGTTTTGTACTTCTGCAGAACTTATCTTCACTGGAAATCACATCACAAACTCTCTTCTCACTAATTTTATGACTCCTAAACTGTTCCAGGAGGCTGCCTCTGGTGATCTGACTGTGAAAGAGGATGGCTCACCTAAGGCCATGGACCGCAAAAGGGAGAGACTCCCAGCAAAGGCACGTCCCAAGTTTCTGACAGCTTTGAGCCATCTGAATGTGATGAGCCTCAGTTTACTTACCAGTAAAATACAGAGATTTGGCTCAATTATTTCTATATTCTATGTATCTACGATTTATATAATAGCTAACGTTTTGTGCCCCCATGAGAAATGTTCTTTCCTTCTTGGTGACTCACAGCCTCCTTCCACCAACTAATTTTAGGAGTGAAAACCAATGGGAGTGTGTCTTGTGTTTTATAAAACATATGATGAGCATAAATAGGAATCCAAGGCGATTACAGTATTTAAGGGAGTCCTTGAAAAAGACAGGATACAGAATTAAAAGAAGGTATTCTGGACTTAAAGCTTTGATTTTACCTTTCGTCCTCATCTGCCTATGTCACCCTCCTAGGTATCTTCTAAGAGAGTATTTAGAAGACGCTGCCCACCAAGGATTAATAGCAATGGCAGGAGAGACTCAGAGAATCATAGGATTTTAAAGTAAAAAGAGACATTACACAGCAAAAAATAATGAATAATAACCAAAAGAACATTTCAGAGGAGGGCAGCGGTTGATGATTCAAGATTTGAGTGAGTGTGAGAAATGTGACCTAAAGGCCACACCGAAAGACTCCACTCCCTAAGTGGTCAAAAGAGCTATGAAAGGGAGCTTCAGTTAGAGCTGGGAAATGGAACTAGAAAGAAGAGCAGGAGTCTGAAATATCCACGCATCTGTAACTTTCCTAGTTTGTATATAGGTTATTTTATTTATTTATATCTTGTCTTGTTCCAAAAAAAAGGTTTAAGGCAGTTTACAAAGAGTCATACAACATAGCAAGTTTAAGTAAACTTTAAAAAGAAAAAAAAAAATAAGGCCAAGGAAATGCAATGGTAGGAGGCGTATCGTTTTAACTCAGATTCTCTAGCACTGCGGGGAAACACATATTTATACATTTTAAACAGTCAGACTTCAATGCTGTGGCAGGAAGCATGGTGCTTAGCACAGTGCCTGGCACATAAATACTCAAATTACAGTAATTACTATTCATGTAATTGTTGTTGTTATTTGTTATCATTGGCTCAAAAAGTTCATTTTCTTCCCTCGCAAAATAAGAGGTCAATCTTGTCCCCATGGAAAATTTCCCTCCCTGTTCTACCCATTCCCTGTCCTCCCTCTTCCTTTGTGTCCCGACATGCCCTTCTAACTTTACAAAATGACAAAAATCATAACGAGGTTTCAGGGTCTTGGAGCCAGAATGCACACTGTTGGCAATATAACCAGCTCGTAGCTAAGCTGCAAAACTGGCAACATTTCTTATCTTTTTTCCTGGCATCCTTATTTTTCCTCTTTTCTCCTGCATTGTGTAGCCCCATTTATGGTATCCCTTAAACTCTGTTCTACATCGCCAGTATAAAAGACATTCCTTCCCCTGAAGTATAAATAGCTCACTAACGTTCTGTGAGGGCGACATTTTCCAATGAAGCAAGCTTCAAAATAAAGGGATTAAGTTCCTAAATAGAAAATTAAGTTGTCCATACGTAAAGGAGTATAGGAGGCTTTCTTTTAAGGAAAAGGGTAGAAAGGGAGTTCTAAGTCATTTCTTATTGACTGTGTATCACAAAGGCAGAGTACCATCTGAAAATATAACCCAAATATAGCTGAGGCCCCAAGTGGCATGGTTTCAATTAAGAGAAAATTTTGATTCTTACAATCTTAAAAATGGAAATAAATTTAAATCTGTAGTCAGAGATGTAACTACCTACATAATATATAGTGCAAATCTTTAAGATGCTTTAGTCCATTTTGGTCATTTTTATTCTCCTCTTGATGGCAATGCTTCCCGCAGAATTCTCTCACTCAATTTAAAACAAAACCATTGTCAAAGCATTGACTCCTTGGCCCCTTCTGCCTTATAGGAGTCCTTCCTTTCCCTCCTGCTTTAAATTTCTTGCTTTACTCTAAGTCTCTAGCTCTTTCTATCCATCAGTATGATTACCATAATAAAAGGCCAATAATCCAGCAACTAGACAGTGAAACTTCCTTTTAAAGGGTGGCAAAGAAGCAGAAGAGACAAGAGAGTATCTGGCCCTGGCCCAAAGGGACTGCTACTGAAGAGAGACAGAAAGAGGAAAAAACCCAGAACAGGCATCCCTGAACCAGGACAACACAAGCTTTCTAATGACTGCAGTGGGGGATTGTGGGGGTGGCCAGCAGGTGTGGGAATTGCCAATAACACTGAGGCCTCAATTTCATTTTTTTAAAAAATGAAAATGATAAGCAATGGCCAGTAGTTGGAAAGGGCAAGCAGGCATGCTCTTTACAGGAGGAGTACATACAGACATACTTGGGCCCATTTTTCAGGTAGAGCACATGCCAACACATCTCTAAAAGCCAATAATCCCACAGTAAGAACTGGGCTTGTTATGTTTCCTGATAATTCTATCTCTGCACATTCTGGAAACATTTATTCCAGGACCTATTTCCAAAGACAACTTTGACGATTATGTTAATCTTGTCATACAGACCGCATGGTGCCTAGTAACACCTCTTTCTTGATGCAATATATCCTTTTCCATCTGCACCGAACTCCCACAGCCACCATGGGAAATTATGGGAGCCTTCAGCCAAGTGCTTGTGTCAGGTGAACAAATAAAAACTATTCTTATATACTAGGTAAAAAAATCTTTCAGAGTTACCACCCACTGACAAGGGCAAGAAACCTGAGTATTTTAAGGACCACTTTGCCTAATACATAGCTGTAGCCTAAATTCTTCTAAATTTATAAGCCTGGAAATTTTATGAAAAATAGTGTTATTTCCTTTACAATTTCGCTGTAATTATTCATAATTTTTACTTTCCTTTTTCTCCATTTTCCTTTAACTTTCTCAAATTGTTTTTGGTGCCCACAGGCCACATAAAAGAATAATCTTTACTGCAGCAAAAACACACCTTGCTAACTTCACCCTAACATGCGATAGCATAAAAATATAGGAATTAAAAGAAATTCAATAACCACTAACATTCAAACTAGAAAGCCTCCAGGATATAAATAACTTTGTAGTTTAACAGCTATTTCTACTCATAAAGTCATGTCAAAACCCCCTAACCAATATTGACTTTCACCTCCAATTATGATAGAGTAGAACAAAAAAGAACCTCCCTCTTGTGGTTACAAGATAAACCCAGATCGAATAAGTTACACTTTTCTACAGGAATTCAAAGAGCTGTAAAAGTAAAGAAATTCTAATGAGCTGAATTCTAAAACGAAAATATGAATTTTTACATGAGCAGAGATGACCGCAGCTCCCACACTTGGGGAAGGCATCTGATAAAGGCAGAAACAATGAGGAAACACACCTGCTGTAGCCCAGGTGATTTTGCAGGAATAAATAAAGCGTGGATGGCACTATGGGTTGGCAGTATGCATTGGAATCTGCAAGAGCCCAAAATGAAAAATTACTTGACCAAATAATTCTCTCCGCCCCAGAAGGAGAAGAGGATGAAGGGCTACAAAGCAGAAAAAAAAACTGCACAATCCTACACATTCTCATAGAAACTGGATTCTAGGACCTTGCTAGATTTGAATATAAATTTGACAATAAACAATACCCAATATTACAGTCCAATCCTGTCTACTGACCATATCAAAGAGGCAGTGGTGGTGCAGGAGGGTATGCAGAGATTAACTCAATCTAGTTAAAGTTACTGCTCTCCTCAGCTCAAATGGGCCATAGGAAGGATCCAAATAATTAGCCCACACCCTAACCACTTAATGCATAAAGGATGTATAATTATCATTTAGTCTCCACTATTGTACAATGTGCATATCCACTATGTAAAAAGAACTTATGAGACACAGAAAGAAGTAAAAAATGTGACCCATAATCAAGGAAAAACAGTCAATAAAAACTGACCTACAGCCAAGGATTTTTCTGTCAACTATTTCAAATATATGTAAAAATTTATAGGAAAATATGAATATATGAAGAGAGAATTTTGGCAGAGAAATTGCAGGATTAAAATTCTAGAGCTTAAAATATCTGAAATAAATCCTCACTGGATAGCTTAAAAGCAGATTGAACACTACTTATGAAAAGTTATCCAATGGCCAGAAATTACTCCCAACCCAGTAGGTACACCTCTTTGTATACCACTTTGCCACTCTTCTCACACATAGGTGCACCTATTGCTATACCTCTTTAATATAAGTTGGTTTTGCTTCTTGCTTTGGCTAAAAAAAATGCAGCAGTAATTATGTCAGTCTTTATTTTAAGTCTGGGCCTGAATGTCAGAATAGACCTAAAGGGACACTTAGGTTATTTGGTCCTCTTGGATTCTACAGAGAGACTTCCATAACATTAAGAGCCTGGAATAAAATACCATGTGGAGAGGGTGATGCAACCATCACAGCTGTCCCAGATGAGCTTAGCTTCCAGCCAAGTCACCTCCTGAATAGAGCTACATATGTGAATTTAGGTGTAACTAGCAGAAAACCATACAGTCAACTCACAGCCTGATGACAAATAATAACTTGTTTTAAGCCACTACATTTTTGTGTGATTCATAACAGCAACAACAGTCAGACTATTGAAAAATAAAGTTATAGAGAAAAATCTCAAAAGCAGTTATAGGAGGGGAAAAAACTCATGTACATATTATATATTAGGAGATAATTTGAGGACAAAAGTTAATTTTCATCATAAACAATAACGTCCAGAAGCCAAAGTCAAGAAACTAAGGAAAAAAACATGTTAGCAGAAGTTGTATATAGACACCTATACACATGTTTGCATCTCTATGTAATGGTAGGTATATACCTTCAAATGATCTTTTTCTAAGTGCCAGGCTTATTGAGGTGTAATTTACATAAAATAAAATTAACTCATTAATCTTTTTTAGGTATAGAGTTTGATGATAAGCCTATGGAGTTGTGTTACCACCACCATAATCAAAATATAGAGTACTACCAACACTCCAAAAAGTTTACGCATTCCCCTTTGCAGTCTGTCACTACTCCCAGCAGCAGCCCAGCAGTGCTATGATTTCTATTCCTATAGTCTGGCCTTTCCACAATATTACTTACATGAAATCATACAGTATCTCAGTCTGTTCAGACTATTATAACAAAATACCACAGACTGGGTGGCTTATAAACAAATTTCTCTCTCACAGTTTGAGAAACTATGACGTCTAAGATCAAAACACTGACAGATTCCATGTCTAGTGAGAGCCCACTTCCTGGTTCATAGGTGGTCATGTTTTTGCCATGCCTTCACATGGTAGAAGGAGCAAGGAAGTCCTTTTATAAGGGCACTAAGCCTATTCATGAGGTTTCTACCCTATTACCTAATCCCTTCCCCAAGGCCTCACTTCTAGATACTATCACATTCGGATTTAGGTTTCCACATATAAATTTGAGAGGGAACATAAATATTCAGTCTAAAGAACACAGAGTATAGTCGTTTGTGTTCAGGGTTATTTGGGTATAATGTATAAAATACTCCTGCACAATTATTGCATATACCATCATTATTTTTATTGTTGAGTATGTATGTATCACAATTTTATCCATTTGCCAGTTGATAATGTGGGTTGTTGCTGGTGTTTAGCAATTATGCACCAAGCTGCTATGAACATTTGTCTACCAAGTCCTGTTGATATATGTTTCCATGTCTCTTGGATAAACACCCAGGAGTAGAATTTTTGGATTATATAAGTGTATGTTTAATGTTATAATAAACTGCTAAACTGTTTTCCAAAGTGGGTGTACCATTTGGAATTCCCAGCAGCAAAGGCCAACAGTTCTCTGATCGTCAGTTGCTCATAATCTCTTGGGACTTAGTATTTTAATTTTCACCACTAAGCTAGAGAAGAGTATCTCATTGTGGTTTTAATTTGCAAGATCCTGGTGACTAGTGATATTAGACGACATATAATGTGTTTGCTTTTGCCATTCATAGTTTTGTTGTTCAAATATTCTGTAATTTTTACTGGATTGTCTTATTGTGTGAGATATATTTATTTATATATATATATGTACAT
>NW_022436977.1:10607501-10635814 GCF_009761245.1 Sapajus apella | reverse complement strand
TATATATATATATATATATATATATATATCTTGGGTACATATTCTTAGTCGGATAAGTGTTATGTAACTTTTCTCTTGCATTAGGTGACTTTCTGTTCATTCAGGACCTTTATTTTTTTTTTTTTATTGCATTTTAGGTTTGGGGGTGCATGTGAAGAACATGCAAGATTGTTGCATAGGTACACACATGGCAGGGTGATTCGCTGCCTTCCTCCCCATCACCTATATCTGGCATTTCTCCCATGATATCTCTCCCCAACTCCCCACCCCCCACCGTCCCGCCCCTATTTCCCCCCAACAGACCCCAGTGTGTAGTGCTCCCCTCCCTGTGTCCATGTGTTCTCATTGTTCAAAACCCCCCTATGAGTGAGAACATGCGGTATTTGATTTTCTGCTCTTGTGTCAGTTTGCTGAGAATATGGTTTCCAGGTTCATCCATGTCCCTACAAAGGACATGAACTCATAGTTTTTGATGGCTGCATAATATTCCGTGGTGTATATGTGCCACATTTTCCCTGTCCAGTCTATCATCAATGGGGATTTGGGTTGGTTCCAGGTCTTTGCTATTGTAAACTGTGCTGCAATGAACATTCGTGTGCATATGCATTCAGGACATTTAAAAGAACAGAAATGTTTCATTTTGATGAACTCCAATTCATATTTTTATGATTTATGCTTTTTCTATGTTTTCTAAATTATCTTTGTCTAACTCAAGACCACAAAGATTTTCTCCTACATTTTCAGAAAATTTTATCGTTTCAGGTTTTACATTTAGCTCTGTGATATACTGAATGTTAACTTTATACATTATGTGAAGTATGGGTCAGGTTCACTTGGATACATATATGTATCCAACTGTTCCAGAACCATTTGTTGAAAAGATTCTTTTTCCACCAATGAATTATATTGTTGCCTTATTAAAAGTCAATTGACCTTATTTGTGTAGGTCTATTTCTAGATTATTTATTATTTTCCACTGATATGTATATCTGCCTTTTCACCAATGCCACAAGCTCTTGATTTCTGCAAATATAAATACAACATATAGTAGATATAAAACATATAGAGTAAGACATATGACAATAGCACTAAGGATAATAATTTGGTAATCAATGGAATTACAGTTTTATAAAGTTCTCACATCATGATCTATTTGAAGGTAGACTTGTTAAGTTAATGAAGTACTGTGCATTCTCTGGGACCACTTAGATATAGTTAGCTTTAAAAACATAATAGTCAGTAGAAAAGATAAAATAGAAAACTAAGAAAACTTAAATTTCCAAGGAGATAGATGAAAAACATCTTTGACTCTAGATCTGAATTTCTAAATTCCTATATATCAAAAGATGTCCTACATATTCAGAATATTTATTCAACATCCACCAAGTATTTACCGAACATCTATTGTATTCTAGGTATTGTGCAAGGCACTAGGGAAAATATTGATGAATAAAATAGGCGTGGGCCTTGCCTTCACAGAGTTCAGAGTTCAATTGGGGGACTTTTAAAAGACTGATGCGGCCGGGCGCGGTGGCTCAAGCCTGTAATCCCAGCACTTTGGGAGGCCGAGGCGGGTGGATCACGAGGTCAAGAGATCGAGACCATCCTGGTCAACATAGTGAAACCCCGTCTCTACTAAAAATACAAAAATTAGCTGGGCGTGGTGGCGCGTGCCTGTAATCCCAGCTACTCGGGAGGCTGAGGCAGGAGAATTGCCTGAACCCAGGAGGTGGAGGTTGCGGTGAGCCGAGATCGCGCCATTGCACTCCAGCCTGGGTAACAAGAGCAAAACTCCGTCTTAAAAAAAAAAAAAAAAAAAAAAAGACTGATGCATTTTAAACTGAGAAGTACTGCTAAGAAAAACAAGAAAAAGAACAGAGAACTATAAAATCTAATGTATAACAGGGGTAGTGGATACAGTAGACAATACCAGGGTTTACATCACAAATATTGCCTATTCTTTTCTCCTTTTGGACCCATGGGAAAATTATACACCCTAGTATCCTTGGAAGTATTTGTACGCAGTGGTTTTGCCAATGACAAGCAGGTATAAATGATGCATTATTTCTAGATATAAACATTTTAAAATGCATTCACAATCTTCCATGTGTTCTTCCCCTGCCTCAACAATGAGCAGCCTCATGTAGAAATGGTAGTATCATTAAAAGGTGAAATCTATTAGACTGAATCCCTGAATGACAGATAAGCTGAGTCCCCTGCCAATTTACATTGGATATGTAAAATAATTCTTTGTTGTTTTAAACCACTGTTATTTCAGGGTGTTGACACAAAATCATATAGTCTAACCCGACTGCCATATGGAGGATAGAAAGCCTGTTAAGCAAAGACCTGAAAGATAAATAGGACACAGGTAAAAAGTGGGGGAAAAAGTATGTCAGGAAGCAGGAAAAACACATCCAAAGCCTTTGAAACAGTAAAGACATTGATTCATTTTAGGAATGCAAAGAGGGCCAGAAGGGTATCACAGAGTGAGCAGTGGGGGAAGTGCTGACATGAAGGTGGAGAGGTGTTCAGGGGACAGATTGTTCAGGATGTTGGAGACTATGTTCAATATTTTGAATTTGGTCTAAACGCAACAGACACCACTGAAAATTCTTAACCAGTTGATAAATATTTACATTTAAATTTGATTCCTCTGAATGTTACAGGGAGAATGGATCTGGATAAGGGAAGGAATAGAAGAAGATTCACTTGGAGACTATTTTAATAACTAACAAAAAGTGGCTTGCAGAAGGTATTCACAGTGAAAATGGAATAGGGTAGGTTTAGGAGCTCGGATTGGCAATTGGGTTAATGAATAGAATGCAAAACAAAAGAATAGTGATGATGAAAGCAGATTATCAGGAATGACTCTCAAATGCCTGGCTCCCACAGCAGAATAGTAGGTGAGAAAGACAAGTGACCAGGTGAAAGGGCAGGTGGAAAGACAGAGCTTCTTTTGGACACGTTATATTTGTAAGAACTATGGGATATCCAAGAAGTTCAAATGAAAAATTGGATATATGAATCTAAAGCTAAGAAGGATATCATGGTTTATCAGTCTGTTCTCATGCTGCTGATAAAAATATACCCAAGACTGAGAATTTATAAAGAAAAAAGAGGTTTCATGGACTCACCGTTTCACATGGCTAAGCAGGCCTCACAAACATGGTGGAATGCAAGGGAAGAACAAAGGCATGTCTTTTCATGATAGCAGGTAAAGACAATGTGAGCCAGGTGAAAGGGGAAACCCCATATAAAACAATCAGATCTCCTGAGCCTTATTCACTACCACAAGAACATAATGGGGGAAACCACCTGTATGATTCAATTATCTTCCACTGAGCCCCTCCCACAATACATGGGAATTGTGGGAGCTACAATTCAAGATGAGATTTGGGTGGGAACGCAGCCAAACCATATCACATAGTTTAGAAATAAATTTAGGAATCATTGGGGTTTTAAGCCTTGGAAATACATGGCCTTAAACGAGGAGAACACAGAAAATAAAATAAGGAAAAAGAATACTGATGAATGCCAATATTTAGAGCTTGTTAGCTGAAGAGAAGCTGACAACTAAGTTTAATATCTAGTCAGAGACCTAGGGGAAAATAAGGAATCAGAATCCAACAGAACAGTGTTTCTAAAGGAAAACGTTTAGAAATTCTAAGGTATCTATAAAATGGGATTCAATTGTTTATTAAGTGGCACAATCAAATGTCATTGCTGACTTTAGCAAGGGCAGATAGAGTGTTAAGAGTACACTGGACTGACTTGAAGAGTGACTGAAAATGGAAAGTGGAAATGGAAATATCCATAAGTCTCAGAGAGGCTAAGTTATAAATCATAGACATATGCCAGTTGGCTGGGGAGTGATATGGCTTCAAGCGAAGGTTTTACCTTGTTTTTAATGGGAGACACAGACTATGTTCAAATGCTAAAGAGAAGTAATCTGAAAGAAAGAGCTCATCATATATACTTCCTCTTACACCCCCAGCAATATCCCCACACAATCACACATCTAATCAGTTACCAAATCCTGTTGCTTCTACCTCTAAATTGTCTTTAGCTATTCCCCTATCTATCTTTGTTTCTACTGTTTCTGTATCAAAGCTTTCTTGTATCTGAACAGAGCTTTTATTATAGTGTCTATGCAGAGGCAGCCAAACTGCAAGGTAAAGACCATAGTCCTCCAGACTGCCAAGTCTTCCCAAGACTACTGACCCCACGCCCGAAAAGGTAGGGTACAACTACAAAGTTAGAGGGAAGGGTTTATATAAGATCGAAGGCCACCCTTACTTCTTACACCAACTCCATGTTGGGGGGTTTCAGAGAACTATTTTCAATTTTGGTAATTTACAGAAAACTTACAGAATTCACTGAAACCTATTATACTCATGGCTACATGTATTACAGAAAAAGGATACAGATTAGGACCAGCCAAAGAGAGGAACGCATAGGACAGAGTCCAGGAGGGTTCCAAACATCAAGCTTTGGTTGTCCTCAGGATGAGTCACCCTTGCACCATCTATGTGTGACAATAGGTGTGCAATATTGCCAATCCAGGAAGCTCACTTCAGCTTGATGATTTAGAGTTTTTATTAGGGCTTCATTAACACAGGTGTGACTGATCAGTTGTCCACATGGCTTTACTAAATCTCTACTCAGCTTTTCAAGAGATCAAGTTGGTATATGGACTAAGAAGAACCAAGGGCTTAGAAGTCACTTCTAACCAGGAATTGGGGAAAAGGCCAAACCTCTCTGGGCCAAATTCATTTTTTTCTCTAGCTCTTTTTTTAAAAGAAGGTCTTGCTCCATTAGCCAGGCTGGAGTGCAGGGGCACAATCACAGCTCACTGCAGCCTTGACCATCTGGGCAAAATCAATTCTCCGACCTCAGCCTAAGAAGCTGAGACTGCAGGTGCACACCACTCATCCTAGCTAATTTTTTAATTTTTTTGTGGAGATGAGGTCTTGTCATGTTTCCCAGGCTGGTCTCAAATTCCAGGGCTCAACTGATCCTCCTGCCTCAGCCTCCCAAAGTGCTGGGATTACAAGTATAAGCCATCACATTCAGCCAGGGCCAATTTCTTTATTACACATGCAATGGTTAATTTTATTTGTCAGCTTGACCTAGTTTATGGTACTTTGTTAGACAGTCCCAGGAAAAAATATATGTGGTAATAAAGCCATGATTAAAGGCCCTTTAACTGTACTCCTGCCCCACCCCTAAAGTTCTCGAGAAAAAAACTCAGAAATTCACTCTTCCCAATTCTTCAGTCCCTCCCAGTAATACATATAAAACGTATGCCCTTTGCAAGTATCTCCTTGGGGCTTGCTTTTATTCAATGGGACAGGGAGACAAGAAACAGTGACCCAGTTTCAAAATGAGTCACTTAAGCCTGGTGAGTTTCCTTCAGGCATCTTGAAACTTCTGCCATGGGGAAGGGGAAGGGGGACCTCAAATATCCATAGTTCCCAGAATAAAGAGACATGAGGAATAGACCTGAATGCAAATCAGTATCCAAAACTGAGGCCAGTCATTACACACCACGCCCAGGAAAGCTCTAAGACTTACAAATCCGTAAGTGAGAAATAAATACTTAACTCTGTTAAGCCAGTGAGCTTTGGGAGTTGTAATTAGGTATTATTATCAAAACTGATTAGTACACTCACAAAATATGTATTCCCAGTTTAAGCTTCTGATCCACCATCATGTCTAGTTTCTAGAACTCCAAGCTGATTCTGGCAGGCCAAAATTTTAAACAGTTTCTACTTATCATTTTCTCCTAAAGGCTAAAAGAAACTCACCTTAGAATAGCTTCAGTGAAGGCTATTAGTAAAGGACACCCCTCCACCATAGAGGAAACACAGGAAGAGAGCTCTGCTTAAGGGAAGATCATTTTTACCATTATTCTCTCAGGGAAAACCTCGCCTTCAGATGGGACAGACATTGTTTTCATGTTTTTCATTTCCTTCTGGAGCATTCCATAGTGCTCTTCCCTGTGGCAAGATAACAGTGTATATATTTACTTGTACAATGAATGAAACAGATTTTTGTTTCCTTATTACATCTTTTCTCTTTGCTAGCAGCCTGCAACACTGCAAGCCAAGGAGAGATCAAATGACAGTGGCAGTCAGGAGCCAGTTATACATCACGCTGTTCCTCATGTACTAACCCAGAAAGAGCGGGAAGGTAGGGGGATGGTAATTTCTGATTGACAAGAGAAAGTTCCAAGTCAGTATCTTAGCTTTGCTGGTACAAAGAAATACACAGATTTAAATGTCCTGTTTATAACCTCTCTAACAGCAAAGTCAGTTAAGGTGACTTGGAAGGAAAGCTGCCAAGCTTAGCGGAACGGAGAGATAGTCTCCGAGATGAACTTCATTTATCTGCAGCACTGAGGTCATTCCAGTTCAATTAGACTTCCTCGGGGCATTATGCGCAAGTTCTTTGTAGAAATATTGAAAGCAGGATCACCTACCACTCGACTTTTCAAGAATCTGTTTTTTCTTCCTCAGAACATGAATGGGAGGCAAAAACTTTCTTTAAACAACCATCACACACAGTTTCTCAAAGCTGGAGGAAAAAAATAGGACTAGGTCAAGGTCAGGGCCAGAGGGCAAGAACTTCTGAAAATTAAACAGAACATATGACTCCCACAGAAGAGTTTTCACAGGCACCGAGAAGAAGAGGTTCATCAGAACAGCCAGCAGAGGCCACTTACATAGCCACAAGGTAGGAAGACGGGAGGCAATGCTAAGATGTACTGAGCAGAGTTGGAAATGTGAACTCCTTCTTCCAGCTAAGAATTGTAAGCTCCCTTTGCTCAGCTCTGCAGTACATAATGCCTTTCACAAACACCATAGCATCTGGTCTTCACAAAAACCTGCGAGGTAACTGATTATAGTATTCATTTCCCCCGGTGGCTATCTATAACAAATGACTACAAACTTTGTAGTTTAGAACAACAGCAATGTATTATATCATACATCTATAGACTAAAAATCTGAAACTGAGGTGTTATCAGGGCCCTGCTTCCTCTGAAACCTCTACAGGACAATCGCCCCATGGCTCTTCCAGCTTTCGGTAGCCCCTGGTGTTTCTGTGTTCACAGCTGTAGCACTTCAATCCCTGCTTCCACCTTCACAGTGCTGTGTTCCCAGTGTGTCTCCATCTTTATATGGTATTCCCCTCTTTTTATAATGACACCAGTCATATTGGATTAGGGCTGACCATAATGAGTTCATCTTAACTCGATTACACCTGCAAAGATCTTATTACTAAACAAGGTCACATTCACAGGGACCAAGGGTTAGAACTGCCACATCTTTTGGGGGACACCATTCAACCCATAGCAATTATCTCCACTTTGCCAGTAAGAAAAACGAGCTATTCAGAGGTCAAGTCATCTAAGTTAATACTGTCAGCAATTAGCACTTAGGACTTAAACCAGGTCCTACTTCTGATCCTGAGCTTCACTTACTACATGATAAAGCCCCACCCATTGCCAGCTCCACAACCACATCATCACCACTGCAGCTACATGGGTCCTTTACAGCAGCAACCCCGAACATTTTTGACACAAGGGACCTGTTTCATGATAGACAAATTCCCTACACACCAGAGGGTGGGGTGAGGATGGTCTGGGGATGAAACTGTTCCATAGATTCCATAGATTCTCATAAGGAGCACATGACCTAGATCCCTCACATGTGCAGTTCACCATAGGGTTTACCCTCCTATGAGACTCTAATGCTGCTGCTGATCTGACAGGAGGCAGAACTCAGGCAGGAATGATCACTCACCAGCCACTCACCTCCTGTGCAGCCTGGTTTCTAACAGGTCACGGACCAGTACCACTCCACAGATTGGGGGTTGCTGACCCCTGCTTTAAGGCTTAATCTAGACAAATGAGATCAAGAGTGCAATACCCACAAGGGCTGCAATACCCACAGAACCCAGTGGTCATATATCCAGAAAAGGTTTTGCGAATCGATGGTCTAGCTGGCCAGGTACATAGAGTGACTTGAGGGTGATTTGAGAGGCCTGCACACCACTCAATGCCAGAATGTCCACGATTCAGATCCATCTTATAGGTTTGTTCTCTAAGTGTCCTATTTGAATATAAATATCCCTGGACTAATTAGCTTATTAGATTTCATACATGTTATTGATTTTAATCATCATGTATGAAAACCATTTTGTTCATTCCCTTACAGAGGTGTTATGTGTCACACAGATAAATGGAGAGATGGATAAATTATGTTAGGTACTTCCTGGGAATATAAAAATAAACTATAACCTCTGTTCTTAATGAACTTCCATTAGGATACTTTAGAGTTAAAATGAGAAGACTCAGATTTTCAAATTTAAGGAGAAGAATGTTTAAGTCAATGGTTTCCAAACTTGTATAACTCTAAATATCCTGTGAGGCCCTTTTTTAACTCATTGCTTTGTATTCTGGGTACATTTGTTGTATGTTTTTGCTTTGTGATTACTGTGAGACTTATAAAAAACATAGATATAACAGGTTATTTTAAATAGATGACAATTTATCTTTGTTCATACAAAAAATAAAAGCAAAGGAAAAACTGAAACTACCCTTTAACTCCATCCCTCCCTGCATTTTGACTTTTTGTCTCCGTTTACACTTTTTTTTTTTTTTTTTTTGTTTTGGAGATTGAGTTGTTCTGTCACCCATGTGCAGATTGCACATGTGCAATGGCATGATCTCAGCTCACTGCAACCTCTACCTCCCAGGTTCAAGCTATTCTCCTGCCTCATCCTGCCAGGTAGCTAGCACTACAGGCATAAGCCATCATACCCCAGCTAATTTATTTTTTTTTTTTTTGTATTTTTAGTAGAGATGGGATTTCATCATGCTGGCCAGACTGGACTCGAACTCCTGACCTCAAGCATTCCACCCACCTCAGCCTCCCAATATTCAAATATTTTATATTGCCTATCTCTTCACATGTTTCTACAGCTATTATTTAGTATAGATTTGTATATTAGACTTCATACTAGAGTGATTAGTGGATTGCAGACTACAATGTCATACAGTATTCGAAGTTCTTCTGTGTATTTACCTTTACCATTGGGTTTTATATCTTCAAATGTATTCTTTTTGGACATTGGTGTATTTTCGTTTCAGATTGAAGAACTTGCTTTAGCATTTCTTGTAAGACAAGTCTGGCGGTGATGAATGCTCTCTGTTTCTGCTTGTCTGACAAAGACTTCCTCTATTCTTTTATGTTTGAGGGGAAGCTTTTCTGGGAACAGAATTCTTTTTTGGCAGTTTCTTTTTTTTTTTTTTTTTTTTTTAGCTTTCTGAATAAGTCTTCCATACCTCTAGCTCTTTCTCAGCTCCCGCTTGAACAGCAGTAATTCTTAGATGTGCTTCTTTGAAGTAATTTTCTACCGATTATAAGCATTCTTCACTCCTTTTCAGTCTTTTTTCTTCTTTATCCTCTGTGTCTTTTTCAATAGCCTGTCCTGGAGCTCCCTGATGTTTTTTTATACTTTATTCTGCTGTTGAGAGCCTCCAATGAATTTATCAGCTCAGCAAATGTATTTCTCAGTTCTATGACTTCCATTTTATTTCAGTAACTCGATCTCTGTTAGATTTCTCTGATAAATTTCTGAGTTGCTTTTCTGTATTATTTCAGAAATCACTAAGTTTCTATATAACGGTTTTTGATTTTTTTGTTTAAGAGACAGTCTTGCTCTGTCACCCAGACTGGAGTGCAGTAGCACTGCCATGGCTCACTGCTTCCTTGAACTCCTGGGTTCAAGTCACCGTCCCACTTCAGCCTCCTAAAGTGCTGGGATTACAGAAGCATGAGCCACTGCATCCAGGCTGTTATTCAAAATTCTTTATCAAAGAGCTCATCTATTGCAGTCTCATTAGGCTCGATCATTGGCTTCTTGCTTTGTCCGTTTGGGGAGGTCACAGTTCCCTGTTTGCTATTGTTTCTTGAGGATTTACATCTATGCCTTTGCATTGAAGGATTAGTTATTCTGGTCTTTTGTGTTTGGCTTAGTGTGGTTTTTACTATGTCTGCTTACATATACCTGTTGACTGTCTTTTTCCTGCTGGGTTACTGCCTTATTCTCAGCACTAGGTGACCCAGATTTGCCTCAACTGTAACAAAAATCAAAGTGCTGCCCATCCTGGATAAGGGAAGTCCCAAAGGGGATATCCCAGCAGCATGGGAAGGCTGGCTGGGTGATAGTTTGTATATTTGTCCTTGCCCACATCTAATGTTGAATTATAATCCATAGTATCAGAGGTGGGGTCTGGTGGGAGGTGATAGGATCATATGGGTAACTTTCTCATGAATGGGTTGGGTTAGCACCACCTTCTTGGTGCCGTCCTCATGATAGTGACTTCTTGTGAGATTACGGCTGTTTGAAGTGTGTGGCACCTCCCTCTCTTTCTGCTTTTGCCATGTGATGTGCCGATTCTCCCTTTGTCTTCCATCATGATTGAAAGCTCCCTGAGGTTTTACCAGATGCCAGCACCATGCTTCCTGTAAAGCTGTGGAACTGTGAACCAATTAAACCTCTTTTATCAATTACCTAGTCTGCAGTATTTTATAGTAATGCAAGAATGACCTAACACCCTAGTGGTTCATGCTCAGGGTACCTGTGGAACATGTCGCCTACTACGTGGGCTGCTATGCTAAATTAGGCAGTAGAGTTTTCCAGTCTGGGATGCTAATCTGTAAAACCTCTCCCCTTCATCTCTGGCTGTCTTCAGGAATTTTTCTCCCTTCAAGACACTTGCAATCCTTCCCACAGACTGAGGCAGGCACAGGTCGGCCAGTGAACCCAAGATGGCAGGAAGCTGGGTAACTTCCTCAATCTCACTTTTTCCAATATAATAACATGAACTGGAGAAAGTTTCTATAGACTTGGTGTCTAACAAGTTGGGAAAGAGCACTATAGATCTAGAGGTCTATTTTCTTATCATCTACATGGAGGTTTTTACTGCTTTGTGGTCACAGCAACTGTCTCATCCTTGTATTTGAGTTCTCACACTGCTGGTGGTGATCTTAGTTCTGCGTATTTATTTTTTTATTTTCTGTGGGGGTCAAGGGAAGTGATTCTAGCTTTCTTCTAGTATACCACTCTGGTGCTATCTCTCTCTGGGACAGCTTTTTAAAAGCACATTTTCATACTATTTCTAAATGACACTATTAGAACATTATATGAATAGTTAGTATTATCTAGAAAGTAGTTATATAAATCAGAATTCTGTACATAACCATATTGAGAATATGTGACTGTTACAAGAAAAAGAAAATACCTAGTAATAAATGTAAGAATGTGTGCCTTTAATTCAACATGGTAGGTTGAACACACATTTGTCTATTTACTCTGAATCCCCACTAAAATAACTACAGAGGGGTAATAGTGCATTACCTATGTAAAGAGTAGAAAAAAATATAAATAGATGAGAGCCATCAACAAAAGCTTTGGAAGCTAAAAAGTTAAGAGTTAAATAATGCTTAAACTGTTAAAGTACGATGAACTTGAAAGGGTCCTTCACATCTCAGGACCTTAGAAGGTCTCAGGAATTAGAGGCATCAAATGCCTTTGGAAGGAAGAAAAGGGTAAAGATTGAAACAGTTTTCTTACATGTTTTAGATGAGAGAGTAAATTAGCTACATTAAAATTGTCAACTCATATACCATTGACTTAGCAATATCACTTAGAGTCAGTTTTCCTCCATGTGTACTTACATATGTACAGGTATGTGTAAAATTATGTTTGAAGTTTCTTTGTAGTGACAAAATTATAATTAATCTTATGGTCTATTCAATGAAATAAACCATATATCCATATAATGGTGGAGGATTTGATCTCATCAAGAGATACTAATCTCTGTACCTTGGTCTATACTGATGTACTGGAGGTAGACTAATCTGTCTAAAAGTCTTTTCAGAAGCCCCTGGGCAGAAAGGAAAGACAACTGGACCCCTGAAAGAAACTAACATAAAAACTCAAGTCTAGAGGAATGGATCAGACAGGACAAAAAGACCTGCATATCCAAGGAGATAATAATTCCAGCTCCAGCACGAGGCTGTGCCTGATCACCCCCAAATCACTCTCCTGTGTAGCATCCCTCAACTAAACCTTACCAACCTTCAACTGAAGAAAAGAGCAGTAACAAAAGCCACAACCATTCCATCAAGGCCCAGTAATTCTGTTACAGGTAACCTTTTCAAAAGAGCTGGCCCATAAGGGAGGAGAGCCTTCCTGCTGGGCAGGTGTGGTGGGAATCAGGTAGCATGAGGGAGATCTCAGTGCTGGAATCATTCTGTTGATTGTGAAGGTGGTTACACAAATCTACACATGGTAAAGTGACCTAAAACTAAATATACATACTGTAACAATGTCATTCCTGGTTGGATATTTTACTGCAATTATATAACATGTAACCATGAGAAAAATTAGATGAAGTGTATATGAGACCTCTCTGTACTAACTTTGCAACTTCCTATGAATCTATAATTATTTCAAAGTAAGTTTCCTAGAAGAAAACTTTTATGGCTTCTGTGAGGAGAAAACCAGGAAAAGCAGTTGCTCAGAGGAGCAAGAATGGAATCAAAAGGACCATTAGGAAGCCATTACAGTCATCCATGAAGGGATGCAGGTGGTCTGTTAGTAGGGAAGTATCAAGTGGTTGGATTTAGCATATGTTTTGAATGTTGACCTGTAGGATTTGTTTGAGGATTGCCGGTAGAGTATCAGAGATGGAGAAGCAAAAGAGTAACTCCGAAGATTTTTCTTACCTGAGCAATAGCATAAATGGAGTTTTCATTCATGCAGGCAGGAAGACAGGAAGAAAAGCCTGTGGATAGTGGGAATTAGTTCTAGCTGTGAAGAGTGAGGTGCCCAATAGCCATCCAAGTGGCTATGTCTGGTAGGAAATTCCACATATAAATCTGGAGTTCAAGACAAAGTTTGGGGATGGGATATCTGCTTATAGGTGATATTTAAAACTGTAAAGTGGTATGAGATCAACTAGATGTTTAAGTAGAGAAGAGGCATAAGAACACCTCATTTTTTTTCTAGTTTCACTGAAGTATAATGACAAATAAAACTGTGAAAACTTAAGGTGTACAACTTGATGTTTGACATACGTACACACTGTAAAATAATCACAATTAAAAAATAAAAATCACCACAAACTAATTATATCACTCTCACATGGTTATCATTTTGGGTATGTATGATGAAAACACTTAAGATCCACCCTCTTAGCAAATTTCAAGTATACATACAGTACAGTATTATTAAGTATAATCAGCACGATATTGTTAACTATAATCGCATTGCTATAAATTAGGTCTCCATAATTTATTCACCTTACATACTCTAACTTGTCTTTTGACCAATACCGCCCCATTTCCCTATACCCATAGTCTCTGAAGAAGCATTGTTTTGTTTTGGGTTTTTTTGTTTTTCAGGGTTTTTTTTGTTTATTTGTTTGTTTTGGTGGGGGATGACCAACCATGTCAAATAACGTTGAACACTTAAAATTGTTAATGGAAAACTGTCCATTTGAATCGATGAAGGTGAAACCATTAGTAACTTTGAAAAGAATAGGTTTTTTCCTTATGGCCATGACAGGTTTCTTACGTATTCACCAGTCTTTGCCATCACATCAAGAACAAACTTTCCTTTAACACATTTAAAGTGATATTTAAGCTAAGCCCTCTGATTCTGTCTTCTGTCCAATCAAATTGCTAGACCCAATTGTTTCTGCCTATGCATAAAAGTGACTTACCACCTGCATGAAATTTGTATTACTGTACACATTCCAAATAGAACAAGTAAGAGCTTCAGGGATTGTAGTTATATAAATCACACACTGTGGTAACATTTAACATAGTTCATTCTCTTAAGAGCTTAAAATGCTCAACTATACAAATAGCTTAATTACTCTCTCAGCTTTCTTCTGAAATAGGCAGTAAGACTATCAAGTGAAATCAAAATGGTTCCCTGGTATACTGAGTATTTTAAGTTAAAAACCCTTGGTGATCCTCAAGCCCTAGGAGAGAATGCTCCCCCATCTACAAAAAGACAGACCTGACTCACCAAGGAGAATGGTAGTTCTTGTTCTCTTTCCTGTTATCTCATTATCCATTATAAGAAACAAGACCAGAAAAAAGTAACCACATCTGAACAAACCCCTTTTGCAAGATAATCTCCAAAAATCACCTAAATACCAAAAACAACTATTTAAAAATTAATTTCTGTTCCAATCATTCTCCTTAATAGTCATTTATTGTCCCTCATTTATAATTCCTCTCCTCCCCACTCCCACAACCTATTTACCAGGGTCTAAGCCCCCATTGCTCCTGCAATGTCACAATGGCATTAAAGCTTCTGCACCTTCTTGGGAAGTTTAGTCTTCATTCTGAAGGCTCCCAGGTAAACACTTTAAATACATTTGTATACCTTTTCTCCTAATCAATCTCCTTCATGTCAGTGATTTGCAGCAAAAACTTGTGTAGCGCTTGGCCCCTATACAAATATTCATGCATTAAGGGTTGTGTTTCATTGAAGAATTAAGATGGTAAGCAGAAGGCATGAGTAGCTTGCAGCTCCTGCCTGAAAGGACAGAACAGCACGTGGAAACTCATGTCGCAAACTTTTGCTCCAAGAACCATCACAGCAGCACACGAGGAAAACCAAAAAAATCCACAGAACTTTTGAAGGAACCGGATGACCAGTACTGGCACCTTGAGATGCCAAAATACTGTGAGTCTGCTTACTTTCTCAACAGGGAGGCTCATGGTCTGGGGCAAGTTCTTAGCCTTGCTCACTGGCTGTCTAGATATAGACTTGGTGGTGTTACGGGGGCACGGTGGGAGTGAGAACAGCCTTTAGGACTGCAGGCTGTGAGAGGGCAGGGTAAAGCCTGTGACTGCTGGCTTTTCCCAACTTCTCTGGTAACCTGCATGAACCCAGCACAGACAGCCATAATCCCCCTGGGAATATAACTCCACTGGACCGGGAACCACATGCCATCACACACAGCAGCCACAGCAAACCCAGGCTAAGGAAGGGCTGAGCTCAGACATGCCTATTCCTGCCCCCTACCTGGTGGTCTTTCTGTCTCTGCCCTGGTACCAAAGACAAAAGTCATAATCACTTGAGAGCTCTGTGGCCCTGTCTACTAACTGAGAAACCTAAATACTTATCCAGATGTTCCTAGGGCAACTATGCACCCTCCCTATAGGACCACAGCTAATGTGCTCTTGAGAGGGCCACATCCTGGCTACAGGCCGCCCAACACAAAACCACTGAACTAAACAAAAACACAACCAAGGATGCTCACAGAGTCCTCTACACTCCCCTGCCACCTCCATTGAAGCAGGTGCTGGTATTCACAACTCCAAGACCTGAAGATGGATCACATCACAGGACTCTTTGCAGAGACTTCCCAGTACCATCCTGGAATTCAGTAGCTCAGCTGGGGGGCTAGATCCAGAAGAGCAGAAGAAATCACTACAGTTTGGCTCATAGTAAGCCTACGTTCCTAGGGGAAGTGAGAGAGCACCACATCAAGGGAGCACCCCAAGAGACAAAAAGAAGTCTGAACTGCCACCGTAGAAGCCCAAATCTTCCTTCTGACATAGTCTACCCAAATAAGAACCAGAAAAATAATTCTGGCAATATGACAAAACAGGGTTCTTTAGCACCCTTAAAAGGTCATACCAGCTCAGCAGCAATGGATCCAAAGAAAAACAAAATTTGAATTGCCAAAAAAAGAATTCAGAAGGTTGTTTATTAATCTAATCAAAGAGGTATCAGAGAAAGGTAAACTCCAACTTAAATCAAAAATGTGATACAGGCTATAAAAGGAAAATTATTCAGTGAAATAGAAAGCATAAATAAACAACAGTCACACCTTCTGGTAATCAAGACACAAGTAAAGAAATGCAGAACACACTGGAGAGTCTCAGCAATAGAATCAAACAAGTAGAATCAAGAACTTCATAGCTCAAAGACAAGGTTTTTGAATTAACTGAATCCATCAAAGACAAACAAAAGAATTTAAAAAAAAAAAAATCAACAAAGCCTCCAAGAACTTTGGAATTGTGTTAAATGACCAAACGTAAGAATAATTTGTGCTCTAAAGAAGAAGAGAAATCTAAATGTTTGGAAAATATATTTCAGAGAATAGTCAAGGAAAATATCCCAAGCCTTGCTAGAGATCCAGACATCCAAATACAAGAAGCCCAAAGAACACCTGGGAAATTCATTCCAAAAAGATCATTGCCTAGTCACATGGTCATCAGGTTATCTTGCATCAAGATGAAGGAAAGAATCTTAAGAGATCTGAGGCAAAAGCATCAGGTAACCTATAAAGGAAAACCTACCAGATTAACAGCAGATTTCTCATCAAAAACCCTAGAAGCTAGAAAAAAGTAGGGTCCTATTTTTAGCCTCCTTAAACAAGGAGGATTCTTCTATTATCAGCCAAAAATTTTATATCCAGTGAAACTCAACTTCATAAATGCAGAAAAGATACAGTCTTATCCAGACAAACAAATGCTGAGAGAATTTAGCCACTACCAAGCCAAGACTGTAAGACCTGCTAAAAAGGATCTCTAAATCTTGAAGCAAATCCTCAAAATAGAACCTCCTTAAAGCATCAATCTCACAGGGCCTATGTAACAATAACACAATGGAAAAAATAAAACAAAAAATTCAGGCAACAAACAGCACAATGAATAGAATAGTACCTCACATCTCAATACTAATAGTGAATGTAAATTGCCTAAATGTTCCACCTAAACCATACAGAACGGCACAATAAATAAGGTTTCACCATCCAAGTATCTGCTACCTTTAAGAGACTTATGTGACACAGAAGGACTCACACATAACTTAAGGTAAAGGGGTGGAAAAATATATCCCATTCAAATAGAACCCAAAAGTGAGAAGAAGTAGCTATTCTTATATCGGACAAAGCAAACTTTAAAGCAACACCAGTTTAAAAAGACAAAGAGGGACATTATAAAATGATAAAAGGACTAGTACAATGGGAAAACATCACAATCCTAAATATATATGCACCTAACTCTGGAGCTCCCAAATTTATAAAACAATTACTACTAAACCTAGGAAATGAGATAGACAGCAACACAGTGGAGGACTTTAAGACTTCACTGACAGCACTAGACAATTTTTCAAGACAGAAAGTCAAAGAAACAATGGACTTAAATTAATCCCTACAACAAAGGAACTTAGCAAATATTTACAGAACATTCTGCCCAACAACTGCAGAATATACATTCTATTCATCAGCACATGGAACATTCTTCAAGATAGACCATAGGACAGGCCACAAAATGAGTCTCAACAAATTTAAGAAAACTAAAATTATATCCAGTCCTATCTCAGACCACAGTGGAATAAAATTGTAAATCAACTCCAAAAGGAAGCCTCACAATATGCAAATAAATGGGAAGTAAATGACCTGCTCCTAAATGATATTTGGGTCAACAATGAAATCAAGATGAAAATTTAAAAATTCATTGAACTGAACGTTAAAAGTGGCAGAATCTATCAAAATCTCTGGTAGTGCAAAAGCAGTGCTAAGAGGCAGTTCACAGCATTAAACACCTATATTTGTCTGAAATACTATTTGTCTGAAAGAGCACTAACAGGCAATCTAAGGTTACACCTCATGGAACTGAACAATAAAGAGCAATCCAAACCAAACCCAGAAGAAAAGAAATAATGAAGATCAGAGAAGAACTAAATGAAATTCAAACAAAAAAATGCAAAAGATAAATGAAACAAAAAGCTGGTTCTTTGAAAAGATAAATAAAACTGATAGATCATTAGTAAGATTAATCAAGAAAAGAGTGAAGATCCAAATAAGCTCAATTAGAAATGAAATGGGAGATATTAAGATGGATACCATAGAAATACAAAAGATCATTCAAGCTACTGTGAACACTTTTAAGGGTATGAACTGGAAAACCCAGAGGAGATGGATGAATTATTGGATTTACAACCCTACTACGCTAAACCAGGAAGATATAGAATCTATAGAAACAGACCAATAAGCAGCAGCAAGATTGAAGTGGCGATTTAAAAAGTACCAACAAAATTAAGTCCAGGACTAGCCAGAATCACAGCAAAATTTTATCAGATGTTGAAAGAAGATTTGCTACAAATCCTACTGACACTATTCCAAAAGATAGAGAAAAGAGGGAATCCTCCCTAAATCATTCTATGAAGCTAGTATCACCCTAATGCCAAAACCGGACAGAACATAACACAAAAGGAAGCTACAGATCACTATCCCTGATGAGCATAGATAGAAAGTCCTTAACAAAATACTAGTGAAGTGAATCTAACAACATATCAAGAAGATAATCTGCCATGATCAAGTGGACAACATACTACGGATTCAGGGATGGTTTAACATGCCTAAGTCAATAAATGTGATACATCAGATAAACAGAATTGAAAACAAAAATCACATGATCATCTCAATCGATGCAGGAAAAGCATTTGACAAAATCCCAGAACTCTTTATGATTAAAACCCTCAGCAAAACAGGTATAGACATGACATACCTTCAGGTAATAAAAGCTATCTATGACAAACTGATAGCCAATATTATGGAAAAGTGGAAATCATTCCCTCTGAGAGCAAGATAAGGATGCCCATTCTCACCACTTCTCTTCAACATGATACATTAAGTCCTAGCCAGGGCAATCAGATAAGGGAAAGAAATAAAGGGCATCCAAATCAGTAAAGAGGAAGTCAGTCTGTCACTATTTGCTGATGATATTATCATATACCTAGAAAACTCTAAAGAATCCTCCAAGCAGCTTTGAAAACTGGTAAATGAATTCAGCAAGGTTTCAGGATACACAAATAATATACAGAAATCGGTAGTTCTGCTACACACCAACAGCAACAAAGCTGAGAATCAAATCAAGAACTCAGCCCCTTTCACGACAGCTGCCAAAAAAATAAAATAAAATGACTAGTCCAACAGGAAAATGTCACAATCCTAAATGTATATGCACCTAACTCTGGAGCTCCCAAATTTATAAAACAATTACTACTAAACCTAGGAACTGAGATAGACAGCAACACAATCACAGTGGGAGACATTAATACTTCACTGACAGCACTAGACAGTTCATCAAGACAGAAAGTCAAAGAAACAATGGCCTTAAACTACACCCCGGGACAAATGGACTCAACAGATATTTACAGAACATTTCACCTAACCAAGGACATAAAAGATCTCTACAAGGAAAGCTCCACAATACTGCTGAAAGAAATCATAGATGACACAAACAATTGGAAACACATTCCATGCTCATGGATGGGTAGAATCAATATTGTGAAAATGACCAAATCCTAAAGGCAATATAAAACTACAATGCAATTCCCATCAAAATACCACCATCATTCTTCACAGGACTAGAAAAAACAATTCTAAAATTCATGTGGAACCAAAAAGGAGCCCAAATAGCCAAAGCACAATTAAGCAAAAAGAATAAATCTGGAGGCATCACATTATCCAACTTCAAACTATATTGTAATACCATAATCACCATAGTACCAATAACACTGTCAGCAGGGTACTGGTATAAACATAGTCACATAGACTAATGGAACAGAATAGAGAACCCAGAAATAAATCCAAATACTTACAGCCAGATGATCTTCAACATAGCAAACAAAACAAAGTGAGGAAATGATACCCTATTCAACAAATGGTGCAAGCCACATGCAGACCAATGAAACTGGATCCTTATCTCTTACCCTATACAAAAATCAACTCAAGATGGATCAAAGACTTAAATCTAAGTACTGAAACCACAAAGACTCAGAACACTGGAAAAACCCCTCTAGACATTGGCTTAGGCAAAGACTTCATGAGCAAGTGCCAAAAAACAAATACAACAAAAACAAAGATAAATAGATGGGACTTGATTTAACTAAAAAGCTCCTGCACAGCCAAAGAAATAATCAGCAGAGTTAACAGACCATCCAGAGAGTGGGAGAAAATTTTCACAATCTTTACGTCCAACAAAGGACTAATATCCAGAATCTACAAATAACAAAAAAAATCCACAAAAAAAAAAACAATCCCATCAAAAAGTAGGCTAAGGACATGAATAGAAAATTCTCAAAAGAACTACATAAGCATATGAAAAAATGCTCAACATCACTAATTATTAGGAAAACGCAAATAGCAACCACAATGTGATACTACATTACTCCTCCAAGAATAGCCAACATCAAAAAAAACTTAAAAAAAAAAAAAGATGGTGGTGGGGATATGGTGAAAACGGGATACTTTTACACTGTTGATGGGAATGTAAACTAGCACACAGTGCAGAGGTTCCTTTAAGAATTACAAGTAGATTTACCATTTGATCCCACAATCTCACTAATGAGTATCTACCCAGAGGAAAAAAAGTCGTTATTTAAAAAGATACTTGCACACGCATGTTTACAGCAGAACAATTTGCAATCGCAAAAATATGGAACCAGCCCAAGTGCCCATCAATCAATGAGTGGATAAAGATATATACATATCATGGAATACTATGCAGCCATCAAAAGGAACGAAAAAATGGCCTTCACAGCAACCTGGATGGACTAGGAGACTATTATTCTAAGTGAAGTAACTCAAGGATGGAAAACCAAACATGGTGTGTTCTCACACAAGGGGAATCTAAAGTTATGAGGGTACAAAGGTGTAAGAATGATACCTTGGACTTTGGGGACTCAGGAGAAAGGGTGGGGGTGGTGAGGGATAAAAGACTATATACATTGCTCTGAGGAAGCATCTAAACAATCAACCAACTAATGCAAACTCAACTCTGCTACGATGGCAGTGAAACCATTTTTGTAAAAATTATAACTGAGAAAATTTTGAAACTGAAAGAGATCTGACCTAACTGACTCCACCTTGCTTCTACCCTCCAAACTGTCCTTGTTCATTCCTGGGCATAGACTGAACTAACTATGGAAGGACCTTATAGTTTAACATTGAAACAAAGACAGTAACAGCCTTTTCCCAAAACTGCCTGCCTGCCTGGGGATTAGGCTGCCTTTGCAGGAATAAGAAGTTAGCCACAAGATTAGAAATTAGGGTTTAGGAGTCATGCAGCTGGAGGCTGCAAGATTCAGAACCTAGCCAAATTGCTCCTGGAAATAACATCACTATTGTAGAACCTAAGATCAGAGCCTGAGGTATTTTGCAGACTGTGTGCTTAATGGATCAGCTGGCACCACCTAAATAAATTGGCTCATCTGGTTTTATGGTCCCCTCCCAGGAACTAATTCAACACAAAAGGACAGGTTTGTGTAGGGCTGCAGGGCCCAACAGGGTCATGGGGTGTCCCTCACGCTGTGTTGAGGTACAGGATCTGAGAAGTAAAGAGGCAGAACACTGAAGAACTGGTAAAGAGCATCTGGACTCGGGGGGGCCACACCATCTGCGAGCGGAGATCAGTGAGAGCCCCAAATGCCCAGAAGTATCTGTATTTATTAGGTACAAGCAGGGGGTAGAGTCATGAGTGAGGTCATCATCTACAGGCTTAGTAATAGTGCATATATAATCACGTGAGTTACAAGTAAGGGGGCCACCCCATTATGTCAGCTGGGCAGAGAGGTGGGCCATACACAGTAGGGGTCCATGCTATGCACAGTAGAGGGTCGTGTTCAGAAAAGGGATCCACCCCCATTGGGTCACTGAGGCAAGGAGGTGGGCTGTGTGCAACAGGTGTCATGCACAACACTTCTTATCTGGGGGCTGGAGACTTCAAAGGATTTATAATAGAAGGATACTGTAAGCCAATGCAGTGGAAGCTGACAGACTTGTGCTGTTAAGATATTTATGGGAGGATGATTTGAGCTAGCACAGAAGAGAGAAATGACTGACAGGATGTACAGCTGCCATGACTGGTCACACCAGAGGGGTTCTTCTCCCTGGGTTATTTCCAGGATCTCAGGCCTGAGGCCTACTTTCCACAGGAACTGGATGCAAGGTACTACAACTCCTTAATCAGGAGGAGAGGCACTTGCTCCAAGCCTGCCATACAGCATATGTCCTTTAAGGCATGGACACCACCGCCTGGGTCTTTGGTTCTTGTCTTGGTCTGGCTGTTTTCCCATGTACTTATTCTGTTCTGTGACTGCTCTAGGCATTCCTCCTATTACAAACTACTATATAGTTATGTGGAAGGATTATATAAATCAGCACTCAATTTGTCAGTACAGCTCCGACTACAATACCTGTATGATTATATAGAAAGACTATATAGAACTAAGTATGCTAGATGTAAGTATTGAGTATGATTGTATAAGCTAGATATATGTAAACAGTAAGTTATACTTCAGGCACTAATTCTATAAACTAATATATGATTATATATAAAGGATTATATAAAGGAAATAGCTGAGTAGTAACACTACAAACTAAGATATTCTTCAGGCACTAATTGTACCTGGGGTCTGGACAGTTCTCCTTCCTCAGTGCCCATGGGGGGTGTTACCCACAGGTTTGACTCCCCATGATTTTATCTCCAACCTAACTAATCAGCAATCCTCATTTTCCAACCCCCTACCCACCAAGTTATCTAATCCCCAAGTTTTCAGTGAGACTGATTTGAGTAGTAACAAACCTCCAGTCTCCTGTACAGCCAGTTCTGCATAAATTAAACCTTTTTTTACTGCAACTCCCCTATTACAATAGAGAAATCAGCTCTGTCTAGGAAGTAGGCGAGAAGAACCTATTGGGTAGTTATGGTTTTGCCAGTCATAAGTCATAATCATGCAGATTTTTCCTATCTCTTCTTGCCTCCCCTCCCCCTCCATACTTACATCCTTTTACTAGGGAAAAAAAAATAGAATACTAGGTATAAGGGGACATCACCAAAAGGTGAAAACACTTCATCTACACCGGTACTGAAACTCTTACCTGACATCATAACAGCATCATTAATAGCTAACACTTATTGAGAACTTTTACAGATACTGCCCTAAGTGTTTTCCATGTATCAAACTCATTGAATCCTTAAAACAATCATATGAGGTAGACATGATTATTAAAACCACTTTACAGATAAGGAAAGTGAGATTCGCAGAGGTTAAGTTATTTGCCCAAGGTTTTACAGCTAGTTCAGTGGTGGAGTCAGGATTTGAACTTACCACTTGTTTAAATCAGTGATTTGAACATCCTTGTTCCAGTGTCCCAAATTTTAAGACACTTAATACTTTTAAAATAAAACAGTCTCAGCAAATGTATTTGCTAACATCAATCACCCTCTAATGGCTACTAGGAGGTAGGGGACCACTTCCCAGAGTAGTAGTAAGAAGCACTTTGCTGCTACACAGCATGATACTGAAGGAGCCCAGGAAATTTTACCCAAAAATATGGCACCCTGGTATACTGAGTATTTCTAATCAAAGGCCCTTATGAGATAGTATGGAGAAGAGACTCCATTGTGGCAGATAAGAGACATGGTAACTGGGACCCCATGGACCTCACATATCAGGGCATAGTCCCCCCTCTATCTTCTTGCCTCATTAACGAGTTGATTCACTAGGCAGAAAGCTGTTCCCTCCTACCTTAGGTGACTAGGTTAAACTCTAACCATAAAAGGAAGAACCTAACCATTTATCTCCTTGAGTGATGACTCCCAAGACTGCTAACATGAGGCTCTAGCATTTCTGGGAAGAACCTGACCATCTTCCAGGTTACTGAAATGAGACTCTGGCATTACCCAATAATAACCAAACCAGGAAGTCCTGGCCAGATCAATCAGGCAAGAGAAGAAAATAAAGGGCATCCAAACAGGAAGAGAAGAAGTCAAACTATCTCTGTTTGCAGACCTGATTATGTATCCATGAGCTTTTGGGCAGACCCCACAGTCTTGGCCCAAAAATTCCTGCAGCTGATAAACAACTGCAGCGAAGTTTCAGGATACAAACTCAATGCAAAATCCACGAGCATTCCTCCATGCCAACAAGAATCAAGTCAATAGCCAAATCAGAAACATAATCCCATTCACCAACTGCCACAAAAAAATAAAACAAAATTTAGAAACACAGCTAATCAGGGAGGTAAAAGTTCTCTACAACAATAACTACAAGCACTGCTCAAAGAAACCGGAAGACACAGAGAAACATTCCATGTTCCGGTACAGGAAAAATTGTTATCATTAAAATGGCTATTTTAATGATAAAAACTGCCCAAAGCAGTTTTTAGATTAATGCTCTTTCTATCAAAATACCAATGATGTTTTTCACAGAACTAGAAAACTCTTAAAATTCATATGGAACCAAAAACAAACTCAAACAGTCAAGGCAATCCCAAACAAAAACAACAAAGCTCGAGGCATCACACTACCCAACTTCTCACTACACTGTAGGACTACAGTAACCAAAACAGCATGGTACTGGTCCAAGAACAGACACATAAACCAACAGAACAGAATAGAGATCCCAAAAATAAGGTCACACACCTACAAGCATCTGAAGTTCGACAAAGCTGACAAAAACAAGCAATGGGAAAGCTATTCCCTATTCAATAAATTGTGCTGGGATAACTGGCTACCCTTGTGCAGAAAATTCAAACTGGACACCTTCCCTACACCATGTACAACAATCACCTTGGAGATTTCAATATAAAACTCAAAATTATAAAAACTCTGAAAGACAACTTAGGCAATATCATCCTGGACATAGGAACTGGCAAAGATTTCATGACTAAGTCACCAAAAGCAATCACAGCAAAAGCCAAAATTAACAAATAGGGTATACTTGAATTTAAGAGCCTCTGCACAGCAAAAGAAACTATTAGACTGAACAAATAACAACCAGTCTACCAAATGGGAAAAAATATTTGCAAACTGCATCTGACAAAGATCTAATATCCAGTATCTATAAGAAAGGACCTTGAACAAATTTACAGGAAAGAAAACAATGGCATTAAAAAGTGGGCAAATGACATAAAGAGACACTTCTCAAAAGACAACATACATGTGACCAACAAGCATTAAAAAAAGCTCAACGTCACTGATCATTAAAGAAATGCAAATCAAAACACAGTGAGATACCATTTCACACCAATCAGAATGACTGATTAAAAAGTAACAGACTTTGGCAAGGTTGTGGAGAAAAGGGAATGATTAAACACTGTTGGTGGCAGCATAAATTAGTTTAACCATTGTAGAAAGAAGTATAGCAATTCCTTAAAGAGCTAAAAACACAACTACCATTCAACCCAGCAATCCCTTTACCAGATATATACCCAGAGGAATATAAATCATTCTACCATACAGACACATGTAGGTGAACACATGTTCACATGGAACCAACCTAATGCCCAACAATGACAGACTAGATAAATGTGGTACATACACACCACGGAATACCACGCAACCATAAAAAAGAACAAGACTATGCCCTTTGCAGGAACACGGGTGGAGCTGGAGGCCATTAGCAAACTAATCCAGGAACTGAAAACCAAATACAGGAAGTTAGGCATGAACAGGGCAAGAGACAGCTGTCCCCACTACCTACTAGGGATATTAGGTGATGCCTCTGCAGGTATCTCATTGCTTCTCTAAAAATGGTAATTTGGAACACCGGGGAAAGGCCAATTCCTGATGGTCCACACCTGTTAACATTAAAATGCTAGCTGAATGCAGGCCCCTGGTAAAAGCAACTTCCTGGACATGCATATTAAGAAGCAAAAATGCTGCGGTATGATCTTCCAGGGGCACGCTCCACCAGAAAAGGGTAACGAAAACACTGCGCATGGAGGAAGCCCGCCCTAAGGGAAGAATCATGGGAAAGAGGTGAGTCTATGAAAGTCCTAGAATCCCCATTAAACAGGGCACTTGACCTCTCTTTAACCTCCATTTGATAGCTTGGGCCTCTTCCAAGCACACCTTCCTTTCTTTCCTATTCTAAGGCCTTTTTAAGTAAACTTCCATTTCTGCTCTGGAACTTGCCTCAGTCCCTTTTTCTGCTTTATGCCCCTCGGTTTTCTTTCTTTCTTCTGAGGAAGCAAGGACTAAAGTTAGCTACAGACCCATACAAATAAGCCGTCTATAACTGGGGGTAACTCAGACCTCTTCCACTGATAACAATACCTCTTGTTCTCATTTGTGAGTGGGAGCTAAATGATAAGAACTCACAAACACCAAGAGGGGCAGAAAAGACACTGAGAACTCCTTGAGGGTAGAGGGTGGGAGGAGCGAGAAAAACAGGGGAAAAAACTATTGGGTACTAGGATTAGTACCTGGGTGATGAAATACTCTGTATGACAAGCCCCAGTGACACCAGTTTACCGATCTAATTTTTTGTAAGTAATAAAAATAACTAGACCAGATTCAACTGGCTGAAGATACACTCCAATGATGACCTTTCCCAAGTTTTTTCTCATTATAATCTCATTATAATACTAAAAATCACAACCAGTAGCAGAGATTTAACATGCTAATGAGACGTGAGATGCATCAGGAAACATGTTATCAAACTCCACGGGTGCTAAAAGTTCCCTACCTCTACATGCCTACATATCCCTCCTTTTGTAGCTTCAGCTTCCTTAAAATGACAAGAGCCAAGCCTTCACGGAGCTAGCCCCCCAGACTCTTTTTCTGTACACTACTCCCTTACTTTGCTTGAGTTGCAAGCTTATTAAAACTTGCCTGCAAAAAAATCTCTTTGGCCTGGTGTTGATTTCTACTTACAGGAAAGCCCAGAACTCAGGGGTCAAGCTGCAGTAACACTTGAAGATCAGCTGATGCTGGGAGAGACTTTCCTTTATCTGCCTGAAGACTGGATCCACCTAGGAGAACGCCTGCTTTCCATCCTCTCCCTGAAACCTCTTTATCTACTTCAGAAAGGAAGACTGAGGAACAAATATAATCACACCTGGATGAACCTTTTCACAGATGTCTCTCAGACTCAAATTCAAAAGAGTATCGTTTCAAGTTAATTTCTGTCTCCAGGGTTCATTGCTTCTCCGTTATGATTTACTGCCCCACAAAAGAATTGTTATCAACATTTCCCACCTCCCGCCTTTCCTATGGAAAAAAAGAAAGGAAGGAGGCATGTAAACTTCTGTACCACACTCAGTTATTAGGTAATCACTGATTTTTCTCCATGCACGTTAAATTTTTATGCCTTTTCTTCTATTACTCTTCCTTTAGTTAATTTTCAACGCACCTTCAGAGGTTGAACAGGATCTTTTCCTTGCACTGTGCTTGACTAATTTCACCTCAAATACTAATATGACCTGGAAGCAGCTGCAACTCAGAATAAATTTCTTCACAGTGGAAAATTATCCTCTAGGACGGTGGTTCCAAAAGCTTAATGGTCATGACATTCACTTGTCCAGTTTATCAAAAATGCATTTTCAAGGGACCTAGCCCCCAGAGTCTGATTTACTGCATCTGGGATTGCGTCCAGGAATTGCCATGAGCCTTACTGATGGAGACAGGAGACAGCCACGGGTTTCCGGCGAACCCCGCCCTCAAGCCTAAAACAGCCTTAAGGCTGAAAAACCCGACTGCTGGTCTGGATGAAACCAGTCCTTTCCCGACTGATTCTGTCTGAATAATGCTCACCTGCGCAGTGCGGGAAGTGGGTGGGGACTGGAGAAGCTCGCGCCATCTGTAGTGGGGAGGAGCCTAGCCTCTTCAATTTCAGGTGGTGACCTGGGATTCGGTCTGTCACGCAGGAGACCTGTCATGAGGACTCTGGCGCTTTGCTCACAGTTCCTCTTTGCTGTTTTCCTTTTCACCCGATAAACCCTGTCCTACTCACCCCACAAAGTGTCCGTGTGCCTAAATTTTCCTGGTCGTGTGACACGAACCTGGTTTTTTCTACAACATTATCGCTACCACCACCTCAAGGCAAAGCAAATGGAGGTAGTTCCCAAACCACACTATATAAGGGATTGCTCTAGGAAAGGTAATTCAGGTTATAAATGAGAAGGGAAGGTGTCACAGGAGACACCAAAATCTGGATCTTGGGTAAAATAAGACAGAAACAGTAACTTTGGATATCCTTCAAAAGTAACACACACACACACACACACAACTTACACCATTGCTAGTAAAATGATGTTAGAAAGAGCATGAACCCAGAAGTTAAAGAAGTATGGCCTAGAGCGGTGGCTCATGCCTGTAATCCCAGCACTTTGGGAGGCCAAGGCAGGCGGATCATGAGGTCAGGAGTTGGAGACCAGCCTGGCCAGCATGGTGAAATCCCCTCTCTACTAAAAA
>NW_022436977.1:10487988-10607401 GCF_009761245.1 Sapajus apella | reverse complement strand
AAAGAGAAAAAGAAATAGGATCTTGCTATGTTGTCCAGGCTGATCTCAAAACTCTTGGACTCAAGTAATCCTCCCACCTTGGCCTCTTAAAGTGCTGGGATTACAGATGTGAGCCAACTAGGCCTAGCCATCCTCTGCCTAGCCATCCTCTGCCCACTGTTTTTTTAAAGTTAGAATTTTTATTTTATACTTAGACTTTTTTTTTAACCATACGTTAGGTTCTGAGGTACATGTGCAGATCATGCAGGGTCACTGCATAGATGCATACATAACCAGGTGGTTTGTGTCTTTTTATTGTTGCACTGTGGCTGGGAGCAGTCAAAAAAAGAAAGTATGTAATTGAACCCCAGACTTCTTGCTTTACCAACTGTGTACCTTGAAAAATCAGGTATTCATTTTCTTTATAAATAAGAGATGATAATGCCTATAATCCTGCTACAAGATTACACAATGTACATTTATTTAATCCTACCATATGCCAGAAAAGTGGGCACATACCTTTTCTTCCTGCCTGGGATGTGCATATAAAGCTAAAGTTAATTAAGATAAAAGACAGTTAATTTAGATTAAATGATTTAGATAAAATAACTTTGCTTTTCCAATTAAGAGAACAAAATATCCACGAATACATTGTGAAGCTAATCTTGCTACTATAAAATGAGCAAAACAACAGAAAGAGCCTTGGTTTCTAATGGTGTCCTGGAATGCCATGCCAGCTCTGGGCTGCCCATCACTAGAGGTTTACTAAAAATAAATAAGTACATGCAACTCCAAACTTAAGCCACAGTTTTTCATGTTTGTTACCACTAAATGCAATCACTATCAGATACAATAAGATCATATGATTTAATGTTTTTTATGCTTTGATATGTCTGCAAATTTAAAAAAAAAAAAATGGGTGAATCTCATTTGTTTTTACCCCCAGATAATTCACGCTGCTAATTTACATTTATGCATAATACCAAAATATCTTGCCTATGGGCTGCCAGAGGTACTAATTTTGTGGAAAACAGCATAAAAATGCTTCTAAAAGTTTAAAGGGAAAAAAAATGCCTAATATGTTTTCTGAAAGCAGTAGACCAATATGTCTATGTCATTCTTCCATGAAATACTATTAATAGAGTATCAAAGAAATGATTTTGTGGGTAGAGGAAGTGGTAATCAATACAAAGCACTATGAATTCATTAAGAGCAAGTCCTGTCAAATTAATGGTGTTTCCTAACAAATGGGTTTGTGGCAGTGACAGGTTGTAGATGTGTTGCAGATATCATCCCTGGATGAGATGGATAAATATGGATTGGAAGAAAACGTGGCTAAGCAGGTTTCTAATTGAACAGCTTTGCCCAAAGAAGGCTGATTAATGAATAGATGTTAAAAATATCCAACAGCATCAATATTTTGTCAACGACCTAGGAAACTATATGGAAGATACTTATCAATTTTGTAAATAAAACTATAAGGAATAGTTAATTTGTTATATTAAGGAATCAAAATTTAATCACTCAAAAGTAATTAAGATAAAAGAACTTTGCTTTTACAGCTAAGGGAACAAAATATCCAATGATACATTGTGAAGCCAAGCTTAACAGTGTATGTAAAAAAGACCACAAACTCAAAGTAACTATGTGTTGCAAGTCCTAAAAAAAACTAATAAAACCAAGTCTAACTTAAAAGTACATGCTCTAATGAGCAGTATTGTCTAGATGGATACTTTCAATAAAAGTATTATGTATATGAACCACATGTGCAACATTGTGCAGTTTTACATTGCCAACCAAAAAAAAAAAGAGGCACTAAAGAAAATTCCAGATCCAAGATGGCCAAATAGGATCAGCTCCGGAGTGTAGTTCTCAGCAAGAACAATGCAGAGGGTGAGTGCCCACCACATTTCCAAACAAATTTTCACTGCCCACAGACCAGGAGATTCCTGGGCCGAAAAGCTCCACAAGTTTTCAGCACAGCTGTTTCAGCCTGTGCCAGCTTGGTGCACAGAAACACACACAAACCTGGGCAGCTGTTTCAACTGGCACCTGGAATGCCTGGGAGACAGAGCCACCCATTCAACTGAAAGGGAGGGTGCAGAGACAGGGAGCCAGGTGATCTGGCTCAGCAGGTACCACCCCCACAAAACAAGCACTCTGAAATGCTCTGGAGAGTTTTGCAGCAAGCACAGCTGGACCCAGGATGGTCCAGCTCAGTGGGGAGAGGGGCAGCTGCCACTGCTGAGGTAGTCCACCGCTACTGAGGCAGTTCACACAGCAGCTGGGCAAGCCTGAAGCAGCTCAGCAATACCTCTGCAGGCAGACTGTGACTAGACTACTCTGTGAGGGGCAGGGCATCTATGAAAAAAGGCAGCAGCATGACAGGAACTTATAAATAAAGCTGATCTTCCTAGAACAGAGCACCTGGAAAAAGAGGTGGTTATGAGTTCCACTGTGGCAGACTTAAAGGTACCTGCCCAGCAGCTCTGCACGGAACCAAGGAGCTCCCAGCACAGAACTTGAGCTCCTATAAGGGACAGACTGTCTCCTCAAGCAGCTCCCTGACCCCCATATGCCCAAAGAGACACCTCATAAAGGAGAGCTCAGGCCAACATCTAGCAGGTACAGTTCTGGGACGAAGATAGCTGAAGAAACTGGCAGCAACCGTTACTGTTCTGCAGCCCCTGCAGGTGATCCCCAGGCAAGCAGGGTCTAGAGTGTACCTCCAGCGGTCCTGCAGCAGAGGGGCCTGTTAGAAGGAAAACTAAGAAACAGAAAGAAATAACTTCATCAGCAACAAAAGGGACATCCACTCAGAGACCCCATCCAAAAGTCACCAACTACAAAGACCACAGGTAAATAAATCCACAAAGATGGGAAGAAACCAGCACAAAAAGATGAAAATACCCAAAACCAGAACGCCTCTCCTCCTCCAAGGGATTGCAACTCCTCACCAGCAAGGGAACAAGCCTGGATGGAAGATGAAGTCTGATGAATTGACAGAAACAGACTTCAGAAGGTGGGTAATAAGAAACTTCTCTGAGCTGAAGAACGTGTTCTAACTCAATGCAAAGAAACTAAGAACCTTGAAAAAAGGTTTGATGAAATGCCAATGAGAATAAACAGCTTAGAGAGGAATATAAATGAAGTGATGGAGCTGAAAAACACAACAGGAGAACTTTGCAAAGTATACACAAGTTTCAACAGCCGAATCAACCAAGCAGAAGAAGGGATATCATGGATTGAAGATCAACTCAATGAAATAACATGAGAAGGCAAGATTAGAGGAAAAAAAAAGTGAAAAGACATGAACAAAGCCTCCATGAAATATGGGATTATATGAAAAGACCTAATCTACATTTGATAGGCATACCTGAATGAGACAGGGAGAATGAATCCAAGCTGGAAAACACTCTTCAGGATATTATCTAGAAGAATTTCCCCAACCTAGCAAGGCAGGCCACCATTCAAGTGCAGGAAATATAGAGACCACCACAAAGATATTTCTCAAGAAGAGCAACCCCAAGGCACATAATCATCAGATTCACCAGGGTTGCAACGAAGGAAAAAATGCTATGGGCAGCCAGAAAGGTCGGGTTACCCGCAAAGGGAAGCCCATCAGACTCACAGCTGATCACAATGGAGAAAGGTAGAAGGACAGCTAGAGTATTTTTACCTCTTCTTCTAACTCAGGCAGTGCCTCCAGCAGTGATTTTGCTTCTTACATGACTTCAGCTTCTTCTGGCAGCCATTTTCTCCAATGCCCTATCTCCCATAGGACAGCCCTTGCCATGGTTCTAAACATCACTACCTTCCTCCCTGCTTTTCTCCAGCCAAAGATGGTCCTGTGTTTCTACATCATTCCCTGGTTGCTCCTTTAGGTCTTTGTTGGCTATGTAGCCAATTTCTTCTGTTAAATAACCAGTAGAACTGGCTGACACTAGAGGGCTGATTGCTTCATCCTGCGAGAGCCTCCCAGGATGCATCTAAACACCATTTGCCCAGTAGAAGTGAAGGGGAAGCAGTTATCCATTGGCTGCCACCTACTCAGAACCAAAATGTAGCCACAATTCACACCTCAAGTACCAAGCATGGGTACTTGATCACTGTCCTCTGCAAAAATTCATCCTCAAACTCCATGCCAGCCCTGCTGTAGTTCAAAATGTCAAGAACCATCTCTTTAATAAGCATCTCTAGTATCTTGTTGAACAAGATATATTTTCTTATTGTCTGCTGTATTGGTCAGGGTTCTCTAAAAGGACAGACTAAGAGGCGATTATATATACATAAACGTGTGTGTGTGTGTATGAGTTAAGTATTAACTCACACAATCACAAGGTCCCACAATAAAACATCTGCAAGCTGAGGAGTAAGGAGAGCCAGTCCCAAAACTGTAGAATTTGGAGTTCGATGTTCAAGGGCAGGAAGTATGCAGCACAGGAGAAAGATGAAGGCTGGGAGGCTAGGCCAGTCTCATCTTTTCGCATTTTTCTGCCTACTTTATATTCTAGCCATGCTGGCAGCCAATTAGATGCTGCCCACTCAGATTAAGGGTGGGTCTGCCTTTCCCAGCCCACTGACTCAAATGTTAATCTCCTTTAGCAACGCCCTTACAGACACACCCAGGATCAATACTTTGCATTCTTAAATTCAATCAAGTAGAAACTCAGTATTAACCATCCTACCTGGTCATGTTCGCCTGATTCTGTTGATGTGACACATCCTATAATAGGGTTGCCAGATTTAGAAAATCTAACTAGGATGTCCAGTTAATATGAATTACAGATAAACAAGGAGTAACTTTAATATGAATATGCCACATGTAACATTTGCAATTTAACTACCTACTAAAAACCATACGTACCACTAGACAAATAATTATTTTTATGTTGTTTTAAGTCCAAACCACTCACAAGATACCACCCATATATATTAGTTAGCTAAATGAATTCTTTGTGTGTTACAATATACTTTTCCTTGACTCAGTACTAACCTTATTCTTCATTGTCTTTAAAATAAAGCTCCAATTCTTCATTTCTGATACAAAGTCTGTCTAAATTTGGCCCTTTCATTCCCCATTGTCATTTCTCACCCAATCACACTGTTTTATTAGACTACATGTCACCTCCTAAACAGATATGCCACACACTGCTTTTATGTTCCTACTTCTACCAGAGGCACTACTCCTCCTAGCCTGCAATTTCCCTAGGTTAACTCCAACATGTCCCAAGATTTAGTGTTCCTGCCATTCTCTTCCACCTCCACAAATCACACTCTTCAACTCAATTCCACCAAATCTCATGTCACCGAAAACTCTGTTTACAATCCGAACATTGTAATCAGATTCTTGCAGCAATTGTTGAATATACTGTTACCGGATTTTGGGCCCAAAAAAAAAATAATGCTTAAATCCTATTACTGATACTGTATTTCCCAGGGGAAAAAAAAGTATACTTTCCTCTTTAAATTTAACTCCTAGCCACACTAAATGTTTTCACCATTGGCCTCATGTAATGGATTGTTACACTTGGATTATCAAACTCTTTTCCCTTCTTTTTTTCTCATGGCTGTGCGCTTAGAAGTTTAAATTCTTTTCAGATGAATGTCTTCAGTAAGGATAATAGTGAGATGACAGGCTGGAATTAAGCTCTGCTTGTCTCTCTTTCCACATTGCATTACAACATTATTGCCAGCCGTCATAAAAATTGCTAGGTCATGGACCCACCATGGATCTAATAAAACCAGGATACCATTAAGCCCTCTTGTGTTAAGGGCTTAATGAAAAGAATAGTGAAACCAGCCATCCTTGAGCATTTATTTATCACTTACTACTTCTCTAAAACCTGAAGATGTGTATGTCACATCCCAATCCCCCCATATCAAGATGTCAATATTTCTAGAGTCTCAAGGCACAAGCCTGACCAGAACTTTGTCTGCAGGAGTGGGGGCAACAAATAGTGTTTTTTTGGTGCTTTGACTCTCACGCCTCGTCCTCACCCCACCTACTTTAAATTCACAGGGAGGGATGCAGATTAGGATGTGGCCTTTGGCCCTACCCCAATACACATGATTAGACAAAATAGCTGACATCTGCAGGAGAACGTGAGATTGTAAGTGAAAACAGCAATCTGACTAGAAAAGATAACTAAACAAAGAAAAATTTAAGAAACCCAACAATATATATGATCTGAAACAGAATTGATGAAACTAATTATTTTAAACAGGCCTAATACACTTACGGTGATAAGAAATGCCATTACATAAAGTGAGGGTATTAAAATGTACATACTACCTAAAGTGATTTACAGATTCAATGCCATCTCTCAAAATTACACAATGTGTGTTTGTTTTGTTTGTTGTTATTGTTGTTGTTGTTATAGAATTTAAGAAATTAGTCCTAAAATTAATAGGGAACCACAAACACCTCAAAACTGGAGACATCACATACCTGATTTCAAAAATATACCACAAAGCAACAGTAATTAAAACAGTATGGTACCACAATAAAGACAGACATATAGACCAAAGGAACAGAGTAAAGAACCCAGAAATAAATGCTCCTACTTATAGTCAACTTGTTTTCAACAAGGGTGCCAATAATGCACAATGAAAAAAGAACAACTCTTCAATAAATGGTGTTAGGAAAACTGGACATCCACGTGAAAAAGGAAATTGAACCCTTACTTTACACTGTACACAAAAATCCACTCAAAATGTATTTAAACATAAGAAAAATATTTGTAAATTACGTATTTGATAAGAGGTTAAAATCCAAAATGCAGCATATAAGGAACTTTAGAAGACAAAAAACAAAAAATCATTTAAAAATAAGCAAAAGACTTGAGCATTTCTCAAAAAAAGATATACAAATAGCCAACAATTATCCAAAAGATGTTTAACATCACTAGTTATCAGGGAAATGCCAGTCAAAATTACAGTGAGATATTACCTCATGCCTCTTCAGATGGCTCTTATGTTTAAAAACTGTAGCCTTGTAGAGTAGTTTGAAATCAGGTAGGGTGATGCCTCCAGCTTTGTTCTTTTTGCTTAAGATTGTCTTGGCTATATGGGCTCTTTATTTTGGTTTCATATGAAATTTAAAGTAATTTTTTCTAATTCTTTGAAGACAGTCAATGGTAGCTTGATGGGAATAGCAATGAATCCATAAATTACTTTGGGCAGTATGGCCATTTTCACGATATTGCCTCTTCTCATCCATGAGCATGGAATGTCATTCCATTTTTTGTGTGTCTTCTCTTATTTTCTTGAGCAGTGATGGTACTGTAAATTAGTTCAACCATTGTGGACGACAGTGTGGCAAGTCCTCAAGGATCTAGATCTAGAAATATCATTTGGCTCAGCCATCCCATTACTGGATATATGCCTAAAGGATTATAAATCATTCTATTATAAAGACACATGCACACATTTATTGCAGCACTATTCACAACAGCAAAGAATTGGAAGCAATCCAAATGCCCATCAACATTAGACTAGATAAAGAAAATGTGGCACATATGTACCATACAATACCATGCAGTCATAAAAAATGAGTTCATGTCCTTTGCAGGGACATAGAGACGTAGACAATGCTGGAAACCATCACTCTCAGCAAACTAACACAGGAACAGAAAACCAAACACCACATGTTCTCACTCATTAGTGGGAGTTGAACAATGAGAACATATGGGCACAGGGAGGGGAACATCACATACTGGGGCCTGTCAGGGTGTGGGGGCCAAGGGTAGGGATAGCATTAGAAGAAATATTTAATGTAGACGATGGGTTGATGGGTACAGCAAACCACATGCACATGTGCATCTATGTAACAAACCTGCACATTCTGCACATGTATCCCAAAACTTAAAGTATAATAAAAACAAAAATGAAATAGATGTGTTTAAGATATGAAATAAGTTAAAAAGCAAACTGCCATATGCTCCAGCAATCATACTTCTCAGTGTATATTCTAAAGAAATTAAATCACAATCTTGAAGAGATAGCAGCAGTCTCATGCTCACTACAGCACTATTTATGATAGCCAAGATATGAAAACAACCTAAAATGTTCATCAACAAGTGAATGGATAAAGAAAATGTGGTATATACATATTGTGTTAGTGTTTTCCAGAGAAACAGAACCAACAGAATACACATAAAAAGAAGAGGTAATTTATTATGGAAATTGTTGTAGTCAATTATGGAAGCCAAGAAGTCCTCTTCTAGGTTATCTGCAAGCTAGAAAACCAGGAAAGCTAGTGGTGTAATTCAGGCTGAGTCCTAAGGCCTGAGAACTAGGTGATTCAGTGGTCTAACTCACAGCTGAGCCCAAATGCCTAAGAATTGGAGTTGAGGAGAGGGTTCAACTCTAGTGTAAGTCTTGAAGTCCAAAGGCCCAAGAACCAGGAGTTCCAATGTCTGAGAGCAAGAGAAGATGGATGTTTCCAATCAAGAAAGAATTCACCCTTCCTCTTCCTTTTGGTTCTAGGCCTTCAAAGGACTGGATGATTCCTGTGCACCCTGTTAAGTGTGTATCTTCTTTACTCAGTCTACTGATTCAAATGCTAATCCTGTCTGGAAACACCCTCACAGACACATCCAAAAATAATGTTTTATCAGCTATCTGGGTATCCTCTAGTCCAGTCAAATTGACACAAGTTAACCATCACACATACAATGGAATATTATTCAGCCTTAAAAAAAAAAAAAAAGAGGAAAATCTTGCCGTGTGAGACAACATAGATGAGCCTGGAGGACGTTATGCTAAATGAAATAAGCGAGGCACACAAGGACAAATACTATGTGATTCCATTTTCGAGGTTATCTAAAAGAGTCAAACTCACAGAAACAAAGTAGATGAGTGGTTGCCAGGGGCTGGGAGAAAAAGGAAATGGGTAGTTACTGTTCAAAGGGTATAAATACAAGTTGAATAAATTATAGAGATCTGCTGTATAACATTATGCCTGTAGTTAACAATACTGGATCATCCACATTTTATTAAGATGGCAGATCTTATGTTAAGTATTCTTACTACAGTTTTTGTTAAGGCTTTAAAGGTACAAATAACAGATTAAATTTTGACAATAAACTATTTGGAATTAATAGTATTATAACAAAAACTAAAAAAATAGGTAGGTAGAAGTTCAGAAAGTAGGAAAAGATGAGAGTGTACTTTCCAAAGAGGAAATTTATGAAAGACAGAAATGCCAACAAATGTATAGTAGAAAAATCATAGCCATATCAGTAGATTCCAAAACAACTTTTGATAAGATTCTATATCCATTCATAAATGTAAAAGAACACTGGCAAACCAGGAATACAGAAAAATTTCTCAAATCTGATTAAAAGTATCTACAAAAACCCTAAAGAAAACATTTAGGAAGAGGATGAGAAATAATCAGAACAAACTATTAAAAGTCAAGGCAATCTTAAACAAAAAGAACACAGCCAAGACAAAAAAAAAAAAAATCAACCTCAGTTATCCATCAGTGGAGGAACACAGCCTTTAAAAAGGAATTCTGTCATTTACAACAACAGGGGTGATCCTGGAGGACATTATCTTAAGTGAAATAAGCTAGGCACAGAAAGACAAATACCATATGATCTCACTTACAGATGGAATCTTAAGTTGAACTCAGAAGCAGAGAAAATAGAATCATTATCAGGGGTGTAGGTATACAGATTAGAGAAAAAGCAGTAAAAGATACAAAATTTCAGTCAAGCAAGAATGAGTTCAGGAGATCTATTGTACAACATAGTGACTCCATTTAATAACAAATTGGAGAGAGTACTTTTTATGTCCTCTCACCGCAAAAAAGGAGATGATGTAATGCATATGGCAATTAACTTGATTTAGCGATTCCACAGTATACACATACTAAAAAATTATGTCGTACACCATAAATGTAATTTGTCAAAAAAAAATTTTTAACTTTTTTAAACTATTTAAATAAGAATATTCAGTAAGTTTGTTGGATATAAAGGTCAGCCTACAAAAAAAAGTATCATTTCTCTGAATCCCAATGACCATCTAGAAAATTTAATAGAAAATAAGTTACTGTTTTCAATAGCAATGAAAACATACTACCCAGGTTTTAGCTTAATGAAATGAAATCCTTCATGGAGAACACTTTTTAAACCTAATAAACATTTGACTATTATAAATAAATGGAGGTTTCTATAATCTCACCTGAGAAGAATCATTATAAACTTTTTTATGATGTTTAGTTTTATCCCCATTCATCCCCTCCCTACCTGGATTTTGAAGACAATAGCCACGTGCAAAATTAACAAAGATCTAACATATCACATCATGAAGGAAGTCCTGTAAATCACTCAGATAAAATGCCAATAGGAAAAGCAGCAAAGGATATCAACAATTTACAGAACAGGAAACCCAAAAATCTTATTAGCATGCAAAAAGATGGTCATACTATTAGAAATCAGCAAAATGCCAGTGAAAGCAATACAATATTGTTTCAGGCCTACAAAATGAGAAAAAAAAAATTGCCTAATAATGCCAAGTGTTACTGTTAAATGTGTAGATTCCTCTCTAGAATGTCTGCTGCAATCTGACAACACTTAAAGTAACTGTATACTCTGACCTCAAAATTCCATACCTCAATATATATTGCAAAGAAATTCTCACAGATTCATCATGGGGCATATTAGGTTGGTTTTGGATTTGGCGAAGCCTGATTATAAGTGCGACTCTATTCACTTTTCAGTCTGTCTATCTTTGGCCTAGACTCTTAAAGAGACATTTTCAAAAAAAGTAAAATAAAAATCGTCAGCATTTCATCATATTAAGCAGTTTTCTACTCCTTTATTCTAGTATGGTTCTCGTTGGCTACGCATATTGCTTTAAAACACGCACAAGATGAGTTACACAGAAAGAAAAGCCCACTATAATACATGAATTTTCTTATTTTCAAGGCTGGGTTTGCTTTTCATGTATATTTACTTTCATATACATTTTAGAATAAATATGAATTCTCTGGATCCAGTTGGAGTTTGGATTAGGTTTAAATTTATTTATGTGTATAAATGTGTTCACTGCAGTTCTGTTTGTGGTGAGAGAGGAGTATTTTTCCCACCCTAGGGAAGTAGACTCACATGAGATAGATATGCCACCGGTATTGTGCAGTAGTTAGATAGAAATAATGGGCTAGATGCACCCACAAGCACAAGAATAAGTCACCATTTGTTTATGTGTTCAGGCATGAAATAAGATGCTGTAATCATTTATTACAAACATAAGATAAGAAGTGATATCTGGAATTTGCTTCAAAATTATTCAGATAGGGAGGTAGTGACTGGAGATTCAGGAGTTATAGATAAAATGAATCTAGCAGTTGATTATAATTGATGTCAATAATAAGTACGTGAAAATTTACTATAATTTTCTTTTATGTATTTTTGTGTCATTTTTAAAATATACATACACAAAATAGCACCAATTTTATCAAAAATTATGGAAGACACAGAAAATGCACTAGCATGATTGCCTGAAGGAATGGAAGGCAGGGTTAGAGAAGAGATGTAAGAAACACAATAAAAGAGGTCTTACTTGGGCCAATGACAATAATGTGCCACTTGAGAAGTATGATTTATTCAACATTGGCAGCTGGGGTCCAAAATCAATACTGACTACTCACTGAGCTAGGCTGGCAATACCACAGCCAGCACAGAACAGAATCAACACCAAGAGGCATGAGCATCCGTACAAAACAAACACGAATTCACTCCAGAGAATTCTCTAGGTCAGCGGTAGTAAAGGAAATTGTCATCGTCTATTAGTAATCATTGATCACTGCTTTCATTTGTCAAAACAATCTAAGATGAAACTTAATGCCCCTTAACTCAAAAATCAACTCAGTATCATGATCTTCCCTGTAACAAGACTATTTCCAAAGTGTCTTCCTTGGCATGTATTTCACTATTGATTTACTATTACTGTTTAATATATACTTATTTCCAAATTGTAGGGATTTTTTCCCTCCCATGGTGATTTTCAGACTGAGGTGTCAAATTTTTGCCCTTTCTTTCTGTGTAACTCATCATTTGCATATTTTAAAGCAACACACAGTGAACTATAACAATACTATAATAAAGGAGTAGAAAAAAACTGCTTCATGCAATGAAATGTTAACAATTTTTATTTCACTCTTTACTCTTTAAGAATCTAGGCCATAGACTGACAACAAACTGAAAAGTAAACAGAGGAGCTCTCATAATCAGGCTCCACCGACTCCAAAAGCAACCTAATATTTGGTATGCCAGTAGAATACTTTTTGTCTCCTGGTATCCGCAAATGGGAAGTTAAATAGTTAGAATACAGCAATTATTTTGGGTCCCCAAGCATGGATCTCAAAAAAGAGAAAAGGCGGGGGGAATGAGGAGCAGTATAATAAATGGTTAAATACAGCTAGGGATTCTTAACTGTGAGCATGCATCAGCATCACCTGTGGAGCTCATTAAATCAGATTGCTGAGCTCCCACTTCCAGGGTTTCTGATTCCAGTATATCTGATGGTGGCCCCAGTAAGTACTTTGCTAACAAGTTCCCAGGAGGTGGTGATGATGATGACAGCCCAAGGCTAAGACTCCCAAATCACCCCTACCCAGGTCCAGGACCCAAATTCTGGCCCACTGGAGCATACCACCTACCACAGAGAGATGAAATTTTGCTTAAGGCATTATTCCAAACCACCAAAAAATATGTTTAATTTTTATGTGTATCTATGAGGAAAAGCTTATTCTAACAGGATTCACCAATATAATACTCCACTTACCAAGAAATTGTACTGTCAGAAACTTCAGCCTGTCCAAATATTATGCCAAACATTTATAGTTTGTTCTTTCAACAAATGTTTATTAGGAACCAGTCATGTGACCCAGCACTGTGCTAAGTACCCACACACAGGAAGAAAAGGAAGCTTCCACCTTCTTGGAACTTACATCCTCACGTCAAGGATCACTAAGTTCCCAAAATAAAGGTCACAAGGGCTCCACTAAGTCTGTATGATGTCTTCCTGTGAATTAGACAAAGTTTCCATCCACCAAATGGAGCAGTGGCTGGATTTTAACTTCTCCTTGACCATAAGTAGGACTCAAACAGTTGCCCTGAGACTCTGGTGATTAAGCACGTAGGGTTAAAGCTTTGTCTTATATCTATTTAACATTCAATTTTCAGACTCAGTTATGGATTTTCTAATTCCACAGTACATTTCAAGGTTTTAGAGGCCTTTGCAACGCAGCTAAAAATTAGATAGTTATACTCCTGGGTCATTAGTATCATTGATCCCTGGAAGGCTTTTCTTGTTCTGTGTTTCTCCTCTTTAATAACTGTCCTCCTTCCCCACTTTCTTACAGAAGTATACTGAGCTTAAAGCTAAATATTCAAATGTACGTATAGCTATGCAGAAACACACAAAGACTATATAAGATCATTTGAAAATTTGTTCAAACTATCTTGAGGTCAATGTGTTTTTAATTTCCAAAAAATGCATTATACCAAATATTTTTGCCTTTTTTATGTTTTTTACTCAACACTGCGTTTTAAAGTTTTATTCGTATACCTGAATATACAGCTGGTTCATTTTTTCCAACTGCAGCAAAGTATTCCTCACAGTATATCTACCACATTTTGCTTTTCCATTCCCCTGCAGGGAATTTTAGACTGGAATAATAAATATGTGAAGTGATGGTTACAAGTAGGTGGAAAAAAAACAAAAACTCAAAACATATGCAGAAAACAGTAATTTCTCAATGGTGTTAGAGAAAATGTTGCTGGCGTTCTCTTGAATAGTAAGCAAAGAAAAAGCCACAAAAACAACTCCAAGAAACTGACAGAAAATGCTTTCTCATGGATGTGCTCGTATAATTATCCACAACCCTTGGACAGAGAAGAAACTAGAAGTAACAGAGTTGAGGATAAGCCACTTTAATGGAAGCAATTATTTTATACATTTAGAAAACTGGTCATGTTAACCTAACAAATGTAATTTTAGTATCAACTGTACAAGAAAAATAGTAAGCCTTATCCCACTTCTAATATTGCCCATCTGCTTCTCTTCACTTATATAATTTTCATTCTAGTAAAGTTTGGTGGTATCCTCAGAGAAAAAATGTTCTCACTACTTTGAAAAACAGACCCTCAGTGTCATATTCACCAATAGTTCTCAACACTGCTTGTGCTTTTGAATCACCTAATGAAAAATACCAATACCAGGGCTCTATGCTGGGCTATTTAAATCAGAATTTCTAGAATTGAGCTCAGGATTAGTATTCTTTAAAACTTCTCACAGAACCCGAAAGTACAGGCAAGACCGAATCACCACTGAGCTAAACACTTTTGGCCACAAGGACTAACTTAGGTTGTCAAGCACAGTGATATTAGCTGCAAGTAACAGCAAAACGTTGCCTCAAACTGGCATGACCAGTAAGGGAGTTCATCAGCTTACCCCATCACGAGTCCGTAGTGCAGACAGTCTCCTATAGAAGTACATCCAGGTTTCAGCCATGCATCTTCAAAGCTCTGCCATTTCTGCTTTGATAGCCTCAATCTCATGCTGGTAGCAAGAGTTTACAGCTACTTCCACATCACATGTGCAAGCATATTCAGCAGCGCGTCTTGACAGCAATGAAACCTCTTCCAGAAGTCCCCAACAGCTACCCACTCAGAGCTCACTGGCCAGAAGTGGGTTCCAAGCAGATAACGCCATTTGAATTACCAAGATTGGCTGAGGCTGGTGGTTCTCAACCATAAATGTGCATTAGAATCACCTGGAGAGCTTTAAACCACAGCTCACGGAGCCCTACTCCCCAAGTTTCTTTTTATCCGTATTTTTTGGGGTAGGGCCAGAATATTTACATACTCAGCTCTCATGTGATGCTGATGCCTTTTGAGAACAACTAATTTCTTTTTTTAATTAACACATATTAATATATTTTCATTAGAATTTTTTTTTATTTTACTTTAAGTTCTAGGATACTTGTGCAGAACATGCAGGTTTGTTACATAGATATACATGTGCAATGCTGGTTTCCTGCACCTATCAACCCATCATCTAGGTTTTAAACCACGCAAGTATTAGGTGTTTGTCCTAATACTCTCCCTCCCCTTATTCTCCACCCCACGACAGGCCCCGGTGTTTGTTGGAGAATCACTAATTTCGACCAATGATATCCACCTGAATGCAATCAGCTTTTCCTAAGGCACGTGACTATTCCAAAGAGCAGCAAACACCTGTGGTCATTTAACTATATCCAGAAATTTTCTGACACTCCTTTCAAAAGGTGAAGCCTAATTTCCCTTCCCTTGGATATGGGCGGGACTTAGTGATTCACCTCTGACAAACAGAATAAAAACAGCAAATTTATAAATGTTTATTGTTTTAAGCCACTAAATTTTAAGGATAATTTATTATGCAGTGATAGATAACCAATACAATACCAAACAAAATTAAGGGAAGGAGAGAAATTGTCTCTAGTAATCAACAGTGTCTGGTCCAGCTTGTTTCAGTTAATGAACATTTAGTATCGAAATACACATGCCTAGGAACTCAAGAAATCCAAAGTGGATTTTAAGAAACAGAAACTTAAAGGTCGTTCTGTATCCAAGGAACCTGAGGAATCTCAGCATCAGCGGTTCAAAGACATTTACTGTAGTGCTTGCTCCACCAGGCTCTCAACAAACATCTGTTCCGATCTTCTCTTCCTATACACCACCAGCCTTCTCATGTTCTATTCTATATCTTTTGTCATTGTTCATCTCATAATCTCTGTTCCCCCATTCTGGCTTGTGCCTCCTCCCAGTGCTTCCCAGATTCTCTCACTGCCACTCAGAGTGTGCTCTGTGGACCAACATCACCTGAGAACTTATCAAAAATGCAGAACTTGGGGACTTAGGGGAGAAGATGGGAGGGGGGTGAGGAATAAAAGACTACAAATTGGGTACAGTGTATATTGCTTAGATGATGGGTGCACCAAAATCTCAGAAATCATCACTAAAAAAAACTTATTCGCATAACCAAACACCACCTGTTCCCCCCAAAATCTATGGAAATAAAAATTAAAAATCAGAACTTTGGGTCCTCCTCCAAATATACTGAATCAAAATCAGCATATAAGTTTGAGAACTACTACTTCATATCATCACATGACATTAGGCTTAGGCTTCCACCACTTGCTTCAGTGATTTCCAAACTTCAATGTACCTTGTCAATTACCTGGGATCTTTAAAAAATACCAATGCCTTGTTCCCACTCTATACGTTCTGATTTGATGTGTATAAGGTACACATGACTACTGATCATCAAAAGTTTTAAAACTTCCAAGTGACGCTAATGTTCAAAAAAAAAGTGGAAACCATTAGCTTGCAGCCTTCTTTTCTTGCTATTTCATAATCAAATCTCCAAAAATAGAGAATTTGAATAATCTGCCTTATCCTTTCATACAAAGGAATTCCATGGGCTTTTAACTATTCTTTAAGTCGACTAGTCTTAATCTAATCAATAACAGGGGAAAGGATTGCCAGATTATATAACCCAAAACATAACCACTCCTATTCAGAAAGGTTGTAGGGAATACAGTTTCTTTCATTACAATACTTCTCAATGTTAGCTGCATATTAGAATAATCTGGGAAATTTTTTAATCTGAATGCGTAATCCTCACAGAACCATTCATTCGGTAGCTCAGGGTTGGACCCAGGCAACATAGTGCATTAACCTGCCCAGATGATTCCAATTTTCAGCCAACATTGAAAACCACTTGTAAAATGGAGGGCATAGTGGTGAACAGGTCTGTGTAAGTAGCATCCCAAAATAAATAGGAATCACAAATCACAACTGTATTGGCTTTAAAAATCATGGTTATTTTTGACCTGAATCCAAAATTCAGTTGAGTGAACCAAAGCATCATTTAAGGGCAAGAATATGTTGAATCAGACAGACTTGAGCATTAACCCAGAGGTTAAGTGGATTTAGGCAAACTTAAATGTTGATAAACTTCAGTTTCTTCATCTATAAATGGAAGTAAAACCAACTAACTCAAAGACAGATATGAATAATAAGTTAATATACATAAAATACTGTAGATGATCAAATACAACGTAGACGTTGTAGGTGATCAAATGTCACTTGCTTCCTCCCCCATGTATGGCACATATATTCTTTAAAAGTCTAATTCTGGGTATTATCAGACTTAAACCTTTCACAAATGCCATCGAAATGGTATACTGTTGTTATTTCAGTTTGACAGATGATAAAACTGAAGATTTTTTTAAATGGCTAATTGAGAAACAAAGCTGAGTCGAACACAAGCTTTCTAACCCCAAGCCCCAAATTCTTAACGATTGCACTTTACCTCCTCTCTAAAGTAGCTACTGTCTTCCCTGTCATAAAAGAAAGACCAATGTCCATGTGCATATGGCATGAAAATGAGGTGCTGGGAAGCGGTAGGACGATGCTGTTAGTGATGTGGTATGGGACATATGCTACTGGCATCCTGGTAATTGTCCTGCTCTTTTTCTTCCCTCAGCCTAAGTTATCAATTGCAGGCAGCTCAGTCCTGTCCTAGAAGGTCATAATGCAATTCTTCAAAGGTGGTATTGTGAGTAGATTTCTGAAAAATCACCAGAATGTGCTTCTTACAATTTTTGCCTACCTAAGCATAACACAGTCTGTACTTATTTTTACAGACTAAAGAATGCTAGAGATACAAACCTATAAATAACCATTTCCAATTAACCTTCCTCTACCCTCCCTGTCTTTCAATTTGATCCAAGTTAGTGCTCCTATGGAAGCCAATTACAATTGTCGCTTGTTTTACAGATAAATCTCTTTTCTTGTTTATAACACTTCTGCTATCTTCTTGTAGTTAATTCCTGGAAGTTCCCTTGATAAATTCATTAGCCAGGATGGTATCCACTTTAAATTTCATTTGTAATTCTTTGCATCTCTTCAAAACATTAATTCTTCAACTTAAGACAATTACAGAAAAGACATCCACTAAGACTTAGATTTGGATTTAAGAGTTAGAATTGGAACAAGCCCAAGTTCTGAATTTAAGTTTGTTTTTGGCATCCTGCACTTACTCTCTTTAGTTTCTAGAACTTCTCACTATTCAGACCTTTTCATCTGCCTCTTTCCCTATCGAAACATAACTATTCCATACTAAAGCCCCTTGGTTCTCTGCTAAATAATAATAATCTCTTCTTTTCTACATTATCATTTTACCCCTCTCAACTATATTCTTCCTGCTGGCATACAAGCTTATTCAAACATTTAATGTCTTTTTTAAAAAAAAATCTCTTCCTTGAGTCCCCATTACCTTAAAGTTACTATCCCACCTTTGTACACCACTTACAATAAAGTCAATCTAAAGAATTGGTGACAGTCATTCTCTCTACTTCCTCACCATCTAGCCCTTTTGAAACCACTTCAAACTTCATCCCTACCACTCCAGTGAAACAGTTCTCATCAAAATTACCCACTACTTCCTCTTGCTAAAGTCAATGATCAATTGTCTGCCTTCATCTTCCTCAATCTTTCAGCAGCATTCTACAGTATTATTAGTACCTCCTTCCTGAAACATGTTCTTATCTTGGCTTCCATGACAGCAGACTCCAGATTTTTTCTTGTTGGCTATGCCTTCACAGTCTCCTTTCTTACATCTTTCTTTTCTGCCTAATTTCTTAGTATTATTCCTCACCAAAATTCTCTCCCAAAGGCAATATTATGAGCTCACATGATTCTGAACACCCTCTAGGTACTAAGTGTTCCCAAATTTATACTTCAAACCTTGACCTCTCCTCAAGTTCAGACCTGCACATCTACTGGCACACTTGTTTAATTTGCCTCATTGTATGTTTAATAGGCACTTCAGATTTAACATGTCCCAAACAGAACTCTTGCTTTTCAAACCTATAACCTGTTCCTCTGCAATTTTCCCTGCCTCACCTGGCCAAAGCTCAAGATTCCTTGGCCTTTTTGTCCACACTTTTATACTTGATTTGTCTCCTTCATTCCCCCCATGTCCCTACCCCACCCGCACATGCTAGCCATCAACCCCTCAGCTGATACTTTGGGTTCTACCTTTGAAATATATTCCAAATCCAGCCACCTCTCACTAACTCCACTGTTTCCACTTTAGTCTAAGCCATTGTCAGTTTACTCTAGGCTAAGTGTAATAGTCTCCTAGATTGTCTCGCTGCTTTTAAGCTTACTTTCCCTTACAATCCATTCTTTATTCAACAGATAGAACAAAGAAATATATCAAAAAAATCTTGCCTCTGACTAAAACTTTCAGTAGCTTTTAACTGTACTTGGAGTAACACTTAGCTCTTTACTTTGGTCTACATTTTCAATGTTCTAATACCTGTGGTGGCCTTTATGGTTTCCTCTCTAAAATATTCTCTTTCTTCAAATGATTAGCCTAAACTGTTGGTTCTCAAACTTTAGAATCAAATGGCTAATTCAAGGACTGGGACTACAAATGTAGATGAGCCTGGACCATCTCGCCTTGCCATAAAGTACACAAACACACATGCACGCGTGCACACACACACACACACACACACACACACACACTGAAGGGGGTATGTTAAAGAGGCATAGGAGCCAACTGAAAGAACTTTTCAATGACCAAAGCTAGAAAATGTTAAGGTACAAAATCAAGTAGTATTGGATTATCACCCAATCCATGAGTCTAAAATTCCGTGACTCCATAATGATGTCAATAAGTGATTGAATACATTAATAAATGGGAACAAGAGAGAAATCTCCCATGTAGAATTCCAAAAAAATAATACAGATACTCTATTATAAAGGAGAAATCTGACAAACACTACACTAGAGGTCAGCCAGGGTATCAAGGTCAGCATCAACATTCATAAATCATGGTGATGTTGTGTACTCTAGAAGAAAGTGAGAGTTTAATTCTATTGTCTTCTTCCCAAAAACCCATGGTGCTCATCTAATCATGAGGAAAACATCAGACAAATTCCAGTACAGAGGTATCCTACAACAGACATGATCAGTATTCAGAACCGTCAGAATTCTCAAAAACAAGACAATCTGGGAAACCATCACATTCAAGAGGATCCTAAGGAAATCTAACAATTAAATGTAATGTGGCTTCCTGAAACAGAAAAAAAAGACAGTAGGTAAAAATAAGAAAATCTGAACAACCTTTGGACTTTAGTTAGTATCAAAATTGTTTTACTGAAATAACGTCTATTTTTTAAAACAGAAAAGTTAATGACAAACCTTATGCAGGAATTTACAAACTTTTTGATAAGACATTGGACTGCTCTGGGGCTTGAAATGGGAGTTTGAGTAAATCTCATTCAAACCCCAAGTGGCTTCTGATTTACACCACAAATTTCCTTAGACCAGACACTGCTTTAATGCTCCAAGTGCAAACACTGCTTCCCTCCTTCCTTCTCCTCAAAGGCACAGTAAAATTCATCTCAGGTTTTCCAGGCCTTAATCATCTGAAGAAGTTCTGATGATCATTTATTTTTAACTTGTCCAAACTTAGGGATATGTCATAATTGTCATAAATCTCACAAATTTACACTTTGTTCCTACCTTGAATGTATATTTAAAAGTTAAATATATATATTGAGTGTACCTGAGAATTACCTGGAGGGCTTATGAAAACACTGATGACTGGGCCTTACTCTCTGAGTTTCTAATTCTTACATTTCTAATAAGTTCTAAGGTAATACTGATGCTGCTGTTCTGAGGACTACTTTTGGGAGCCACTCAGCAAAACCAAATAGGTTACTTACTTATCAATATCTGTTTTTTTCTTTTTTTTATTGTATTTTAGGTTTTAGGGTACATGTGAAGAACATGCAAGATTGTTGCATAGGTACACACATGGCAGGGTGATTTGCTGCCTTCCTCCCCATCACCTATATCTGGCATTTCTCCCCATGCTCTCTCTCCCCAACTCCCCACCCCCTGCTGTCCCTCCCCTATTTCCCCCGACAGACCCCAGTGTGTGATGCTCCCCTCCCTGTGTCCATGTGTTCTCATTGTTCAACACCTGCCTATGAGTGAGAGCACGTGGTGTTTGACTTTCTGTTCTTGTGTCAGTTTGCTGAGAATGATGGTTTCCAGGTTCATCCATGTCCCTACAAAGGACACGAACTCATCGTTTTTGATGGCTGCATAATATTCCATGGTGTATATGTGCCACATTTTCCCTGTCCAGTCTATCATCAATACCTTTTTAAGCATGGGCAGGAGATCCAAACACAGCCATCAAGATGAGAGAGGAAATTAGATGGATTACTTCTGGAAAAAGGCTTCCTCATCCAGAAAAAAAAAATGCACAGACCCCTTTCACCAGCGGGTATAGTGCTTGAATGTAATACCTAAACCAACTGCAACTAATGTGAGCTCATGAAGGAGCTGCCAAAAGATGGCAGAGCAAAGAGATGGGAAAAAAATCTACATCTTCGGTCATGTCTTTGAGCTACTGAATCAACCAATCCTGAAGTATTCCCTATCTCCAAGGAGCCTATGTGAAATAAACTCTTTCCTTACTGTCTAAGCCAATCTGAGTCATGGTCCTTGGTTGCTTATAGCTGAGATCATCCTGGGGCTACCTCTGAGATCCCAGTTCCTTCCACTCTCCCCATAATTTACTTGCTCCAGCCTCACTGGCCTTCAGTTTCTCAAACCTACACAGTGGATTCTGCATCAGTTTCTGCCATTGGTAGTCCCTCTAACAGGAGCCTCCACCCCCAGATCTCCCCATGGCTGGCTCCTTCCTGTCACTTGGGATCTTAACTCAAATGTCATCTCTTCAAAGATGTCTTCCCAGATCACCCAATCCAAAGTGGCATTTTCTATCCTACTTCCAATATTCTTTATCCTATTACCACATATTGTTTTCTTCTGAGTATTTATATCCTAAATTGTATCATAATATTCATATGTTTCCTGACCTCCTTGCTCATTTTCAGCCATTACCACATCCCTCTCTTTCTGCAATGTAAGATCCAAAAAAATTGTGACCATCTCTGTCTTGTTCATCTCTGTATCGCCAGTGCCTAGAAGAGTGTCTAGGAATGTGATGGGTGCTCAACAAATATTCATGTAATGAATGACTTTAAAAGGCTAATGCATGCTCACTTTTAAATAAATTGGGTCTTTGTCCAAATGTGAGAATTTCAGAGGGACCACTGAGAGGATGTGTTTAAAGGTGCATCTGAAAGATTCCCTTCAAAAAGAAATTATTCTGTGTAAAAAGCATATATTGCATCTACACATAGTATAACCAGATTCTAAATTAAAGATTAAGTGAACTGTCACCAGAACTCCTGGTATATAAAGACAATTGCAAATAGATCCATATACAGGGCTACATCCATACCAAGCAAAAGAAAGGGTGACAACTTTCCAAAGTCAAAAGTCTGCCAGAGCAGAGCAAAGAAGCCATCTCTGGGCCAGAGAGTTTCTTGTTAATAAGATAAAGGATTATTCCATGTGTTTGTACTTTTTAAATAATAGTTTATGTGTCAATATAAATCAAAGGGAAGAATCGCTGAGCACTCAACCTGGCCCAGAAAGTCAAGCTGGTTTTCTAGAAGCAGGGGTCAAAGGTAGGCTTAGAAAGGAACATGGACAAGGGGAGCTGAAAAGTATGCCTCCTACTTGTTCTTCAGACAAAAGCTCCATCCAAAGGGCACCCTGAGGACCATCTGGAGCACAGTGGTGTGATCATTTGTTTCTTCCTCCAACATCTGCAAGTTCCCTGTTCTCTGGATTAATTGTCTATTCTGAACCCACTTACATGAGGCACCCTGCCTGCCTCCTTCTGGGACAAGATCATACAGGGCAGACAGACTATCTCTCCCCACATTGCATTTTTATCCTACTTTTGCAATTCAAAAGCCCCTTTACCAAAGCCAGTCTGGCCTGACAGATGAGCAGAATCAGCACCTACTGACTGAGATAGAATATATGGTCGAGAGGCAAGGTGTTTAACTCCCAAAGTATTTCCTCAGCCACTGCTCATAATTAAACTTCACCCAAAACAGCACAACATCCTTTAAAAGTAATTATTTCATACGGTGTTCATGTACTAACTTTCTTTGTCTTGCTTGTAAGTTATTAAAAGCAAATTATTAAAAGCAATTATTTAAATTATTAAAATTTCAGTAATTATTTTAATAAAGAGCCAGGCACAAGTTCCCGGAGGAGCACAGCCAGTCACTGGAAGATATAGTAGAGTGACCTACTACATGTTTATAACAACTTTCAGCAAAACAGAATTTCCTATCTATGGCCTTTAACTGGTTGAATATTCAAAGGAAGAATTTTGTTTTTTCTAAAAACCCTTTTAAGCCCAAGGGATATCTTCTCAGGCTCCTTCTCTAGGGAAAAGAAAAAAAAAAAAAAAAAAAAAAAAAAAAAAAAAAAAAACAAGCACTCTCTTTTCCCATTTATCATCCAAATAAATCACAATATGTATTTAAAGAGTGAGAAACTAGAAAACCCAAAGCATAGGGCTATCAGACATTATTCTGTTCAGAATTATGAGTGTGGATAAGAACTCTTCTGACTACTGCTGCATTATTTTTCATACATGGATTCAAAGACAGAACAATCAGTTATAATAGCTTTTCTAAGTTAGGGTTGGTTTATAAATCACTCTGCCCTTCATTTACTTTCATTTTTATTTGCTCCTGATTCCTATAAACAACTTGTATTCATGCTGTTTGGTCTTTGTGTCTGATTGTAGACTGATTTGGGACTGTTTGCCCTGTTTTTGCCATTAATTCTTCTTTTTCATTTTTTGCCTAATTACTCCATTAAAGCTTAACAAAAGTCAAAAAACTATTTTCAAATATTAGGATTGTGTATTTGTAATTAGGACGATTAAGGTATGCTTTCACTCCTTTATTTATCGTTACTAAGTGCCTATATAACAGACCTTATACTAGACATTATAGGAAAAAATAAAAATGAAGACAGTTTCTACCCATTATGTCAGTTGCAGTCTGATAACGAATGCATTAAGACAAGAGTTACATGAGGTAGAAAGTGGTAAATTTACCCCTTAGTTTTCATCAAGGTTTGGTGGGGTGAGACAGCTGAAACCCAGCAGAGGAAAGAGAAACAGGCCCAAGAGAAACAGCTCATGAGGAAAGATTATGCAATAATTTCATTGTCAGGAAAATACACACCTACAAGAAATATATATAAATTGAAGAATGAAAGAATGGCACAGAGTTATTTGGGTTTAGAAAAAATGGAGAGAGAGGAGAAAATTATTGCAAAACTGTACAACAGATAACATTCCAGACTAAGAGGATATTTGATTAACAAACCATATGCCAAACTAAGAAAACATATGATTTATTAAACTTCGATACAGATACAAACCTTCTAAGTACATTTTATACAGAAAATGTAAGAGATCAACAGTCAGGACATCTCATTTGGCAAATCCCATCTGAGAAATTCTGAACTTTCTTTCCAAAATGTATTTCTCTCTGAAAGTATGGGAAATACCCTGTGAAACTAATTCTCTAATGGGGAATGAAGACTTGGTTACACAAAAATGTCAAAACCTTATGAGAAGCACATAAACTTGGATTTTGCAATAACTAGAAAGGGGGAATTCAGCCAAGTCAAGAATATACATGATCTGGAAAGCCAGATTCAAAGACTTTCAAAAGAAAAATAAGATCAAGTCCCTTCTCTGATCTCCAGAAAAAAAAAAAAAAAGTCTCACAAACTAGGAAGACTTTAAAAATAATTTTTAGTATGTAGCATCAAATCCTGATCAAATGATAAGAAATGTATTCAAATAAGTGTTGCATGAAATTGTTTTCAATTGAGAACAAGTAGTGGTGAAGGCCGCATAAAATCGAACTGTAATTGCCTCATAGGTAATTCCTACACACTGCACAGACAAAACTAGTTCACTGAAACTGTGTCATTGCAGCAGAGAAAAAGTCTAATTGATGCAAGGCTGGCCACACTGAAGAACTGAAGTTATCACTTAAATCAGTTCTCTCCAAGAACTCAGAGGCTAGGGTTTTTATGGATAATTTGGTGGGCAGTGGGCTAGGAAATGGGTCCTGCTGGTTAGTGGGGGATGAAATCGCAGGGTTGTGGAAAACAGCCTTCATGCACTGAGTCTACCTCTCTGTAGGGGCCACAGGACCAGTTGAGTCATGATCACAGGTCTGGGTGGGGTCTGTCAGTTTCCAGAATGCAGTAATCTGAAAATCATCTTAAAAGACAAATCTTGGGTTCTACAATAGTGATGTTAACTGTAGGAGGAACTGGGGAATTCACAAACCTTGTGACCTCTGGCTACAGGAATCATAAAAACTATGCCTACATTTAACAGAATTCAGGTCCCTCCCATAATTCTAATCTCATGACCTTTCACTAGGTTTTGGTCCCTGAGCAAGGAGGGGTTTATCTTTAGGGACTGACTATTATCATCCTTGCTTCCAAGTTAAACCATAAACTAAATTCCTCCCATGGTTAGCTTGGCCTCTGCCCAGGAATATGTGAGGACAGTCAGCATGTGAGGCTAGAAGCAAAGATGGAGTTAGCCATGAGAGATTTCTGTCAATGTCATAATCTTTGCAAACAAAGGTGGTTTCAGGATCAATGTAGATACCTAGAAGATTCTCTGCTGAGCTCAGAATTTTTAAAAATGTACAAAAGTTGGAAATAACATGCATAGGCAATAATGATAAGTATCAAAATTGGAAAAAAAATAACTAGTGCAAGTTTAGCTAAAACTTTAGGATAAACTGAGGCTTGAAGGAAATTAGAACAAATGACTAAAAAATAAACATAGAAGGGATGAAAGGAAGCCACATAATGAAATACTTCATATATCAGCGGAAAGAAATCAATGAAATAATAAATTCAGCTGAAGCTCATAAACAAGGGAACAAGATTGGAAAGAGCAGTAGGTTGGGCTTCTGTGACACTGGTTTTTCACCCGGACTTTTCTACCTTTAATTCCTTGAATTTCAGTTTCTTTCTTTATCCTAAGAGCTCTTTATGTTAGGGAATGTATTTGGATCTATGTGTGGGTGATCCACAGAAAGTGTTTGGTCCTTCACCTTCTTCCCAGGATCTCATTTTTCAGATGGATTCTTTTCTTTTACCATCCCAGCTCCTACATCTCTGTTCAACCTTCTTGGGGTCCTCTTATTCTAGAGTGTTTAGGTGTTTAAGGACAAATACAAATTTAAAATATGGCTTCATTCTCCATGTTGAAAACAAATGAAGAGATTTTTCTTCCTCTCTTTTTTCTCAGACAATTTACCACAGAAAGTGTGGAACTGTGAGTTTCTTCCCATCTTTTTGAAATGTATGTAAATCTTTTTGAAGACTACACTGGCCTTTTGTCAGCTAGACTTTTATTCCCTTAATAACCCAGGAATGTCTTTCTCACAAATTTGGAAGGCAACAGGAGATAGCATTCCCATACCCCAATTTCTTTTGGAAGGTGCGAGTCTAATTTCAGTAGGCTCCTTGCTCCAAGTGGAAAAACTACCTCTTGTCACAAAGAGATAGGTTTGTTTTTTTCTCCAGATAATATTAATTGAGTAACACAGATGGCCACTTCAATTACCAGGTAAAGTTTGGATAAATTATCTGTGAAAAATAGTGTTGTCAAACCCTCTTACTTAAAGACTAGTTATTGTTTATCTTGAAAATATGCATTCAATATTTATATTAAAAAGGAAGATTTTTGTTATTGCAATCTCTTAGTGGATTGCTTATGATGTGCATCACATTCTGGTTTAATGCTTATTCAATAATAAAGGTTGTTTTTTTATTTTTTTCTCTACTATCTTTGGGAAGAAGTTTTCTAGGCAGGGGGACTTTGTATTTAATATATGACTCCAATAGGTGCCCATCATTCTTTTCCTGTCTACCCCTTGAAAATTAACATCTATCAATACACTTTGTGGCAGGATTCATAAGATAAATGTATGCTTTTAGGAAAGAGGTAAACTTATAATGCACTTAATTTGAGAGTGTTGCTTTATTCAGTCTCAACAGTTGACATTTTAAAGTTGCATTTGTAATTGTTGTGCTAAAATTTTTGAGAATTTTTTTTGGTTTGTGGGTTGTTTTGCTTGATTCCATGTAAATAAAGATCAGAATTCAACTTGAGTTTCTGCCCTGAAAAAAAAAAAAAAAGGTTGTGATCCATTTAATGATGTTTAAATGACATCTGGAAATTTTTCCAAGTGGAAAAAATAGCAATTTTGGTATTTTTATTGGTATACAACATCTGAATGCTAAATATTTGCAGTCTACATAACAGAAGAATTGTCATGTTCTACTGAAATCATCATCCTTCTATAACAAAATGTTTCATTGGAGGTCACTGAAACCATGGAAACCACCTGACAACATATTTTCTCCCACCAGCTGTACATATTGATAATAATTGGACTTTGACAGATATTTCCTGAATGAAGTGATGCATCTCCCTTAAGAGACAGAGACTAACAGTCATATTAGTGATTATACTAATTCATGGACAACAGCAAAACAAAGAAGGCCAGGTGGCAACGGATATACAGGAAATAGTGAGGGTTATGGAGGGCTAAGTTCTCTGTGGTAAATAACTAATATGTTTTGGGAATACAGAGAGCTTAACAAAATTAACAGAGATGTCATTGCAATGGTAAGATGGAGAATGTAAATGACTTGAGTTTCATGTCACAAGCCATCTATAATTGGAAGTGACTGATTAGAGCACTGTGTTAAGGAAGATTCTGAGGTCATGTCTGTTACAAGTGTAGAGGCAAAGAGTAGCAGCCTATGGGTCATTTATTTGCTATTCCTAACTTAAAAGCTCCTTTTGTAACTCATGCCTTGGTTAGACCTATTGACAGAGTATAGGTTGTCCTGGTCTGCAACAGAAAGCCAAGAAATGACCACAACTGGTTAGATGAGAAAATCTAGCAGACTATAGCATGAGGAACTTTTGACCGCAGAGGGCAAGACCAAGATGGCTGACTAGAGGCAGTGGCGATTAGAAGGTCCCATAGAAAAGATCAGAAACAAAGTGCAAATCCTGCACCAGCAACTGAGGTATCCAGATTCTATTATTAGTACTGACTAGGTGGCTGGCGTGACCCACATAGAAAAAGGAAGAACTGTGTGGTGCAGCAGCCTACCTGAGAGCCACATGGGGCAGGGGAGCCCCCACTCCCAGCCAAGGGAGGTGGTAAGTTAGCATGCTACCCAGCCTGGGAAACCGTGTCTTTTCCATAGAACTGTGTAACCCACGGATGGGAAGATCCCACTCGTGAGACTACGCCCACACCACTGGGACCTTGAGTCCAAACCACTGAGTTGCACAGATTCTCAACAGCCATGCAGCTAGAACTGGCCTAAGCCTGCCAAGTTGGCAGGCAGGGAAGAGAGGTGCCATCACCACTGAGGTGCTGCCTGCTATTTAAGTGGAACTGAGCTCCTTGGGGGAGGAGCACAACCAACACTGGAGAAACTATAGGAACTCTAACTCCAGCCAGGGGCACAGGGACAGAACTCTGATTTCCCTGGGCCTGAGCCCCTAGCAGGAGGGGAGGCCATAGTCTCCGTGAACCAGCACAATCTTTCCTCCTGCTAGCTCTGAGGAATCCAGGCAGTCCAGATGAGTTGACTTCCCCTCAGCACAGCACATCGCCTCCACCAAGGGACAGCCAAAGTGCCTCATTAAACAGGTTCTGCTTGCCAGACCACCCAAATGAGTGAGAACCCCCAACAGTGGTTGTCAGACATCTAAACAGAAGCATTCTTATTAGCATCTGGTTGGTGCCCCTTGAGGTCAGAGACACCCATCTTCACAATTCTACAGCCTCTTTGAGTGACATCTCCAGGCATGGGAGCAAACTGGATGAATAGGCCTGAAGTGAGCCCCCAGCAAACTGCAGCATTCCTACAAAAGAGTTGCCTAACCTGACTGTTGAAAGAAAAACAAACAGAAAGCAACAACAACGGCATCAACAAAAAAAAAAAGTCCGCACAAAAGCCTCATCCAAGGGTTAGCAGTCTCAAAGATCAAAAGTAGAAAAACTCATGAAAATGACAAAGAATCAACAAAAGAACACTGAAAACCCAAAAGTCCAGAGTGGCTCTTCTCCACCAAATAATCACAACACCTCTCCAGCAAGGGCACAGAATTGGACAGAGGATGAGATTGATGAAATTACACAAGTACGCTTTAGAAGGTGAGTAATAACAAACTTCACACAGGTAAAGGAGCATGTTCTAACCCAATGCAAAGAAGCAAAGAATCTTGATAAAAGGTTAAAGGAGCTGCATAACTAGAATAATCAGTTCAGAGAGGAACATAATTGGCCTGATGGAGCTGAAAAACACAGCAGGGAAACTGTGAAGCATACGCAAGTATCACTAACCAAATCGACAAAGCAAAAGAAAGGATGTCAGAGATATGAGAGATGGAAGACTATCTTGCTGAAATAAGGCAGGCAGATGAGATTAGACAAAAAAGAATAAAAAGGAACAAACAAAACCTCCAAGAAATATGGGACTATGTAAACAGACTGATTGGAGTACCTGGAAAGAGATGAGGAGAATGAAACCAAGTTGGAAAATACACTTCAGGAAATTATCCAGAAGAATTTCCCCAACCTAGCCAGACAGGTCAACATTGAAATTTAGGAAATACAGAGAACCCCACTAAGATGCTCCATGAGAAGATCACCTCCAAGACATATAATCATCATATTATCCAGGTCAAAATGAACGGGAAAAAAAAATGTTAACAGCAACTAGAGAGAAAGGCTGGGTCACCTACTAAGAAAAGCCCATGACACTAACAGTGTATCTCTCAGAAGAAACCCTACAGCCAGAAGATAGTGGGGACCAATATTCAACATCCTTAAATAAAACAATTTTTAACTCAGAATTTCATATCTGGCCAAACTAAGCTTCATAAGCAAAGAAGAAACAAAATCCTTTTCAGATAAGCAAATGCTGAGGGAATTTGTCAATACCAGGCCTGCCTTGCAAGAGCTCCTGAAGGAAGTACCAATTATGGAGAGAGGAAAAAAAAGAACCTATACCAGACACTGAAAAACACATGAAAATGTAAAGACCAATGACACTATGAAGAAACAGCATCAACTAGTGTGCAAAATGACCAGCTAGCATCATGATGACAGGGCAAATTCACAAATAGCAAAATTAACCTTAAATGTAAATGGGCTAAATGCCCCAATCAAAAGACACAGACTGACAAATTGGATAAAGAGTCAATACCCATCAGTGTGCTCTATTCAGGAGACCCATCTCATGTGCAAAGACACACATAGGCTCAAAATAGAGATGTAGGAACATTTACCAAGCAAGTGGAACGTTGAAAAAAGTAGGGTTTGCAATCCTGGTCTCTGATAAAACAGATTTTAAACCAACAAAGATAAAAAAAGATAAAGAAGGGCATTACATTATGGTAAAGGGATCAATGCAACAAGAAAAGCAAACTATCCTAAATATATATGCACCCATACAGGCACACCAGATTCATAAAACAAATTCTTAGAGACCTACAAAGAGACTTAGACTCCCACACAATAATAGTGGGAGACTTTAACACCCAACTGTCAATATTAGGCAGATCAAACAGGCAGAAAATTAACAAGGATATTCAGGACTTGAACTCCGCTCTGGATCAAGTGAACCTAAAAGAGTTCTACACAACTCTTCAGCCCAAATTAACAGAATATACCTTCTTCTCAGTGCCACATGGCACTTATTTTAAAATCAACCATGTCATTGAAAGTAAAACATTCCTCAGCAAATGCAAAAATACTGAAATCCTAACAGTCTCTTGGACCAAAGTGCCATCAAATTAGAACTCAGGATTAAGAAACTCACTCAAAACCACACAATTTCATGGAAATTTAACAGCCTTCTCCTGAATGATTCCTGGATAAATAATGAAATTTAGGCAGAAATCAAGAACTTCTTTGAAACTAATGAGAACAAAGAGACAATGTACCAGAATCTCTGGGATGCAGCTAAAGCAGTGTTAAGAGAAAAATTTATAGCAATAAATGCCTATATCAGAAAGCTAGAAAGATCTCAAATTGACACACTAACATTACAATTCACAGAACTAGAGAAGCAAATGCAAACAAATCCAAAAGCTAGCAGAAGACAAGAAATAACTAAGATCAGAGTGGAACAGAGGAGATGGAGACATGAAAAACCCTTCAAAAAAAAATCAATGAATCCAGGAGCTGATTTTTGAAAAAATTAATAAAATAGATAGACTGCTAGCTAGACTAATAAAGAAAAGAGAATAATCAAATAGACACAATAAAAATGACAAAGGGAATATCACCACTGACCACACAGAAATATAAACTGCCATCAGAGAATACTGTAAACAGCTCTACACAAATGAACCAGAAAATCTAGAAGAAATGGATAAATTCCTAGGCATATACACCCTCCCAAGGCTAAACCAGGAAAAAGTCAAATACCTGAATAGACCAATAGCAAGTTCTGAATTTGAGGCAATAATTAATAGCCTACCAACCACCCCAGAACCAGATGAATCCACAGCCAAATTCTACCAGACATACAAAGAGGAGCTGGTACCATTCCTTCTGAAACTATTCCATCCATCTCTTCATCTTAGAAGCTCAACATAGTATTGATGGAACATATCTCAAAATAATAAAATCTATTTATGAAAAACTCACAGCCAATATCATACTGAATGGGCAAAAACTGGAAACATTCCCTTTGAAATTCAGCACAATACAAGGATGCCTTCTCTCACCACTCCTATTCAATATAGTATTCCAAGTTCTGGCCACAGCAATCAGGCAAGGGAAAGAAATAAAGTGTATTCAAATAGGAAGAGAGGAAGTCAAATTGTCTTTGTTTGCAGATGACATAATCCTATATTTAGAGAACCCCATCATCTCAGCCTAAAAACTGCTTAAGCTGATAAGCAACTTCACTAAATTCTCAGGATACAAAATCAATGTGCAAAAATCACGAGCGTTCCTATACAACAACAACAGACAAGCAGAGAGCCAAATCATGAATGAACTCTCATTTACAATTGCTACAAAGAGAATAAATTACCTAGAAATACAGCTAATAAGGTATGTGAAGAACCCCTTCAAGGAGAACTATAAACCACTGCTCAAGGACATAAGAGAGCACACGAACAAATGGAAAAAAAATTCGTCCTCATGGATAAGAAGAATCAGTATAGTGAAAATCACCAAAATGCCCAAAGTAATTTATAGATTAATTGCTATTCCCATCAAACTACCATTGACATTCTTCAAGAATTAGAAAAAACTACTTTAAAATTCATATGAAACCAAAAGAGAGCCCACACACCCAAGACAATCCTAAGCAAAAAGAACAAACTGAGTCATTACACTACCTGAATTCAAACTATACTACAAGGTTAGGAAAACAGCATGATAGTGGTCCAAGAACAGACGTATTGACCAAGGGAACAGAATGGAGACTTCAGAAATAGGACAACACATCTACAACCATCTGTTCTTCAGCAAACCTGACCCAAAAAAAGCAATAGGGAAAGAATTCCCTATTGAATAAGTGTTGCTGGGAAAACTGGCGAGCCATATGCAGAAAACAGAAACTGGATCCCTTCTTTATGCCTTATACAAAAATTAACTCAAGATGGATTAAAGACTTAAACCTAAAACCCAAAATCATAAAAACCCTAGAAGAAAACCTAGGCAATACCATTCAGGACATACACATGGGCAAAGACTTCATGACAAAAATGCCAAGAGCAATTGCAACAAAAGCTAAAATTGACAAATGGGATCTAATTAGGCTAAGAGCTTCTGCACAGCAAAATAACTATCATCAGATTGAACAGGCAATCTACAGAATGGGAGAAAAATTTTGTAATCTACCCATCTGACAAAGGCCTAATATCCAAAATTTGCAAGGAACTTAAATTTACAAGAAAAAAGCAACCCCATCCAAAAGTGGGCAAAGCATATAAAACAGACACTTCTTAAAAGATGACACTTACACAGCCAACAAACATAAGAAAAAAAAAAAGCTCAACATATGAAAAAAAGCTCAACATCACTGATCATTAGAAAAATGCAAATCAAAACAACAATGAGATACCACCTGATGCCAGTCAGAACGGCGATTATTAAAAAGTCAAGAAACAACAGATACTGGTAGGATTATGGAGAAATAGGAATGCTTTTATGTTTTTGGTGGAAATATAAATTAGTTTAACCATTGTGGAAGACAATGTGCTGATTCCTCAAGGATATAGAACCAGAAATACCATTTGACCCAGCAATCCCACTACTGAGTATATACCCAAAGCAATATAAGTCGTTCAATTATAAAGAAACATGCACATGTACGTTTAATGCACTTTTCACAATAGCAAAGATATGGATCGAACAAAAATGCCCATCCATGATACACTGGGTAAAGAAAATGTGGTACATACACACCATGGAGTACCATGCAGCCACTAAAAGGAATAAGATTATTTCCTTTGCAGGGACATGAATGAAGCTGGAAGCCATCATCCTCAGCAAAGTAACCCAGGAAAAGAAATCCAAACAACCCATGTTCTCACTCATAAGTGGGAACTGAACAATGAGAACATATGAACACAGGGAGAGGAAAACACACATCCAGACCTGTCAAAAGTGGGGGGTGGTGAGGGGAAGGAGAGCATCAGGACTAATAGCTAATACATGTGGGGCTTATAGCCTAGGGGACAGCTTGACAGGTGCAGCAAATCACAGTGGCACACATAAACCTATATAACAAACATGCATGTTCTGCATATGCATCCCAGAACTTAAATTTAAATAATAAAAATAATAAATAAAAATTTTAAAATAAAATTTTGACCATAAGAATCTAACTCACACAAAGTCACAAACTGGGAAAATTGAGAAGGGGACATCTGTTCAACAATTCTCCAAATTTAGGAGTTGAAGTACTTGGCTTAGAAAAAAAATAACGTAAATCTAACTTACATTTAAAAAGGAAAAGGTGGAGGAAAAAAGCAAAGCAGCATACTCATTTAGGGTCATAATAACCACCTAGGACATTTTTGAGAGAGTCATATCTCTTTTTGCTGGTTGGTTTCCAGTTCTTCCTTCAAACCTCAGCTTCCTATATAGACGGACCTGGAAGCTATGTTGGATACTGTAAATACAACTTCCTTATTTTCCTAAAAAGGAAAGAAAGTGACATCCAGAAACGTAAACTGCTTAAGATTACACAGCTTCTAAGCGACAGAGCCAAACCTAAAAGCCCTAAGACCAAAATAGTTCAGTTCTCTTTCATCTCATTATTTTGTGAGACTGACCTTTTTTGCCTTACTTGATCTGGAGTTCCTTTCTTCTGCAAACATGCACCTCACAGAAGGGCCTCACCAGGGCCCTGCATCTAGACCCGGAGGCATCTTTTAAGTAGATGGAGCTGAGCATACGCACCCACCTGGCTGAATGTCAAGACTCCAAGGGCTTCTTGCATGATTCTTTTTTTTTTTTTATATTGCATTTTAGGTTTTGGGGTACATGTGAAGAATATGCAAGATTGTTGCATAGGTACACACATGGCATTGTGATTTGCTGCCTTCCTCCCCATCACCTATATCTGGCATTTCTCCCATGCTATCTCATAGGAATCAGGTACCTGCCATCCCTCCAGCTGCTCTTTATAGATAACCAATGTCTCATCAGAAGGTTGGGTTAGATTTCCAATCTAGGAAAAGGCTCCATCCCATACCTACCATGTGATACCAGGCCCAAAAACAGTTGATGCCCCTCAAGGAATTTCCCAGATCTTCTATTATACTCTCCCATGGGTCCTCATCTCCTTTTCCTGAATGTTCCTGGACATAGAAATTATGACTTATTGATTGAATTTTCTTTCCACTTTTAATGAGGTTGACTAAATTAAATACTTAGGACATGGCATCCCAGTTTTAAGTCAAGACTTACGAAATGAAATTCAGTGGTCAACACTGGAAACTCAATAGAGCCTTACCCCTTCTCCACAACTGAGAATGCTTTAGCACAGAGTTTCACACACTCCTCTTAGACCAATCATAGCTTCTTAGCAAGCTTAGGACTCACGGGACTTTGTGCTGTAGCACTCATTTTTTACATATTAGGATGTGACAACTCTAGAACATACCATTCCTCTTTTGGTCATGAGCTGGGGTCAATCTGAGAGAGACTAGTTCATACATCTTCTCATGCTATACATGTGTAAAATAACATACTCCAAGTTTATCTAAGACACAATGCTATAGACCTTATGTTACATTGTCCAAATATAGAATATTCCAGAGCACAAACATGAAAATGTTGGCTAACATTTTACTACTACTCCTTAGTTTATGTTGGCCACTAAGAAACCATGGGATTTGGTGTGTACAAAGTTACCTACACCCACATAAATAATATTAGTAACGGGAACTCTCCTGGAAGATGAACACTTTTAATATCTCATGGCACACCATGCCAGACAGCAAAGTGTCCTCCACCTATCTTTGGACATTCTCAGGATATGTAATATTCTCTCGGAGTCCTAACAGAGGCACACTTGCAGCCTCATATTCTCTACAATGCAACAAATTGAGATCCTGGGTGCTTTCTACCAGGCTTCAGCATTACAGTGAAAGAACTTCTTATCTCCCTAAGTTCACCCCTGCAAGAGAGCATCAGAAAGAACAAGCAGCTGTAGGAATGCAGTAAAGAATTACAAGCAATCAGCTCTTCTACAGCTGCTAGGAGCCAGGGGACTGAAATTTTTTATCTTTCATCTTATAAAGATGCTTTAAAATCAAGAGACCAGGATATATTCTAGAGATCAGGACAGCAGGAAAACTTTTTCTCTCGCCCTTTCAGCCCATTAATAGAAGCCCAGACATCTTACCCCAAAACTGCAGGTTATATTGAGAGACATAAATGGCCATTTACTTTTTGTGCAGCTTGTTAAGAAGAAGACCCCAGGGCCATCTTCTATACATCTGCAAGTTTTGAGAAGCAGAAAAGAAACATCACATAAAGTGAGCACCATGAGAAAGCAGCCACAACAGAAATTACATCAAAGGTGTGGATGACAAGAGCCATTTACAGGCTGATAACTTAAAGACCCAACAGCAGGAAGAAGACAAAAGAAAGCAAGAGAGAGACCCTGCCCCAAGTAAAGATAGAGCAGGCAAGAGATTGCCGAAAAGAAAAGAGCACATCAAGAACGGGTTCCAACAATGAGTTTTGCAAGGAGGTCAGCAAAGCCACGGACACAAAGACATTACAGAGGGAAGCTATAAACCCCTGGCAAGACCCATAGGGAGATGACAGAAGAGCAGACATGAAGGCAACTAGACTGATGCTGGCCTGGCCTTGACTGACCCAAGCACCTCATCAACTCTCTGTGTAAGAAAGACTGTTACTAACAACTAAATCACCTTTATATAACATGTTCAAAGTAAGGCATATTCATTGAAATAATATTTAATTGTTTTACTGAATTTATTAGTCACATTTTTCTCCCCAAAGAATAGGTATGTCGTATGCTTGGTGCCCTGTGGCTGATGGAAACCCACAGCCATAGTCTCAACAGGTCACACTAGTATAGCTGCAGCTGTAACATGCAGAGTCAAGAAGACATTACAGGAAGCACCTGCATGCAGAGAAAGTCTCTGCTTCAGTCAGGCCTGACTGGTGGAGTCCTAGATTGCTGCCAGTTTTGCTGTAAGATTTTCTTTCCTCTAAAACAAAGGTTGACAAACTCTGGTGGCATATGGATCAAATCAGCCAGCTGCCTGATTTTTTTAAATAAAGCTTTATTGATGCACAGCCACACCCTTTCATCTACCTATTATCTGTGGCTACTTTCTCACTATAATGACAAACACTAGTACACTTTCCCCACTGTTTCCATCCTTTCTCCTTCTTGTCCTCTCCCTCTTTCCGTTTTTAGAGCTATTATCCAGCCATAATCAACTCCAGGAAGTGTCTGGGTCCCCATCTAAACAGGCAGTCTGGAACTCAGATGCCACCATAAGTTTATTCTAATTTTGCTTTGGAGTGGGGGGACTTTTTGTTGTTGGTTTGGTCTCATTGCATTTATTAAATTAAGAAATATTGCTTTTGGTAGCAAGTCAAAGAATATTGAGGTATCTATCTAAAGAAAGAGTTAAGAATCTTTCCTTTCTTACTGACAAGTGGTATAAAAAAAATTATCTCCTTTCCCTCCATTCTAATTCTTGAAGTCCAAAATGTTAATATTTATTCCTTCCACACTTTTTGCTACAGGTGGCTTTTTAAAAAAAATCTGTATTATTACACTGAGAGAAGAAAATACTTAATATTTAACATACAGAGCACATTAATCCACTCGATAAATATTTTTGAAAACATCTATGTTTCACGTACTATGCTGAGTGCTGAAATACCAACTTAAAATTCTCTAAGATAGATACCCGAATATCAAATAATATCCATTGTTTCTTTTTATAGAATAAAGAGCCCTGCTATACTTAATAAGATCATGATGGTTTGCACACACCAGCTAGCTAAACCAAGGACAGGAGACATTAGACACAGCAGAGCTAACAGGTAGCTGAAAGTAATCTATTTTCCAGATTGAGAAAGAAAATCAACTAAAAAGCCAGAGTATAAAAAGAATGAATCAGTAGGTACATTAGGATATTATTTCATAAATAAGTATGTAATTTTATTGCATAAATAAATACCTAAGACTGGGTAATTTATAAAGAAAAGAGTTTTAACTGGCTCATTTTTCTGCAGGCTGTGCAGGAAGCACAGTACTGGAATCTGCTTCAGGGTGACCCCATTAAGCTTTTACTCATGGCAGAAGGCAAGAGGGAGCAGGCATGTCACATGACAAAAACAGGAGCAAGCAGTTGGAGGGAGAAGTGCCACACATTTTTAAGCTACCAGATCTTGTGTAAACTCAGAGTGAGAGCTCACTTATCATTAAGAGGATGGCTTAAGCCATTCATAAGGGATCCACCCCCGTGATCCAAACACCTCCCACTAGGCCTCACCTCCAACACCAGGGATTATATTTCAATATGAGATTTGTGTGGGTAAAATATTCAAACTATATTATTCTGACCTGGCCCCTCCCAAAGCTCATATTCTTCTCACATTTTGAAATACAATAATGCCTTGTCAATATTCCCCTAATGCCTTAACTTGATCCAGGATTAACTCAGAATCCAAAGTCTAAAATCTCATCTGAGATGAGGCAAATGCCTTACACCTATGAGCTTGTAAAATCAAAAACAAGTTAGTGACTTCAAAGATACAATGGGGGTATGTAAATGGGGTAAACACCCCTATTCCAAAAGGGAGAAATTGGCCAAAATAAAGGGGTTACAGTCCCCATGCAAGTTCAAAACCCAGCAGGAAAGTCATTAAATCTTAAAGCTCCAAAATAATCTCCTTTGATTCCATGTCCCACATGTAGAGAATACTGGTACAAGAGATGGGCTCCCATGCTCTACTCCTATGACTTTGCAGGGTTGAGCCCCCAAGGCTGCTCTCATAGGTTATTGAATATCTGTGGCTTTTCCAGGTACAGGGCGCAAGCTGTCAGTGCATCTAACATCCTTGGGTCTGGAGAGCAGTGGCCCTCTTCTTACGCTCCACTAGTCAGTGACCCAGTGGGGACTCCATATAGAAGCTCCAATTCCACATTTCCCCCTTGGCACTCTCCAAATAGAGGTTCTCTGTGGGGGCTCCACCTTTGTAGCAGGCTTCTGCATGGGCACCCAGGGTTCTCCACACATTCTTTGAAATCTAGGCAGAGGCTGCCAAATATTCTTTGCTCTTGCATTCTGCAAAAGACAGGCTTACTACCACATGGAAACTGCCAAGGCTTACGGCTTGCATTCTGTGGAGGTATAGCCCAAGCTATACCTGGGACCCTTTGAGCCATGGCTGGAGCTGGAGCAGTCAGGATGTGGGGAGGAGTGTTCCAAGGCTGAAAAAGGTAGCCAAAGTTTCACAAGGCAGCTATATTCATCCATTTTCATACTGCTATTAAGAAATACCCAAGACTGGGTAATTTATAAATAAAAAGAGGTTTAATGGAGTCACAGTTCCACCTGGCTTGGGAGGCCTCACAATCATGGCAGAACGTGAAGAAGGAGCAAAAGCATCACATATCTTACATGACAGCAGGCAAGAGAGCATGTGCAGGGGAACTGCTCTTTATAAAATCATTACATCTTATGAAACTTATTCACTATCATGAAAACAGTGTGAGAGAAACCTGCTCACATGATTCAATTACCTCTCATCAAGTCCCTCCCACAACACATGGAAATAGTAGGAGCTACAATTCAGAATAAGATTTGGGTGGGGACATAGCCAAACTATATCATTCTGCTCCTGTCCTTCCCAAATCTCATGTTCTCATATTTCAAAACTAATCATGGCTTTTTAACAGTCTCTGAAAGTCTTAATTTATTTCATCATTAACTCTAAAGTTCAGTCCAAAGTCTCATCTAAGACAAGGCAATTTCCTTCTGCCTATGATCCTGTAAAATCAAAAGCAAGTAAGTGGCTTCCTAGATACAACAGGGATACAGGCATTGGGTAAATTTACCCATTCCAAATGAAAGAAATTGGCCAAAATGAAGGGGCTAAGGGCCCCATACAAGTCTGAAATCCAGTGGGACAGTCAAATCTTAAAGCTCCAGAATGACCTTCTTTGACTCCATGTTCCATATCTAGGTCACCCTGATGCAAGAGGTGGGCCGTCACGGTCTTGGGCAGTTACACCCCTGTCTGTGGCTTTTCAGGAGACAGCCCCTCTCCCAGCTGCTTTCACAGGCTGGTATTGAATGGCTGTGGCTTTTCTAGGCACATGGTGAAAGATGTTGATGGATCCACCATTCTGAGGTCTGGAGGACAGAGACCGTCTTCTCACAGCTCCACTAGGAAGTGACCCAGTGAGGACTCTGTATGGGGTTTTCAAACCCACAGTTCTCTTCTGCACTGCCCTAGCAAAGGTTCTCCATGAGGACTTCACCCCTGCAGCACACCTCTGCCTAAACATCCAGGCATTTCCAGACATCCTCTGAAATCTAGGCAGAGGTTCCCAATCCTTAACTCTTTATTTATGTGCACCTGTAGGCCCAACCACTATCAGAAGATTGTGGAATAATGTTGGATATGTCCTCCTCAAAGGTATATTGAAGCCCTAATACTCATTACCTGAGACTATAACCTTATTTAGAAATAGGGTCTTTCAGACGTAACAAGGTTAGAATAAGCCATACTCAATTAGGGTACACCCTAATCAGATATGACTAATGTCCTTATAAGAAAAAATGGGAATCATCAAATATGACCAAATAGAAACAGCTCTGGAGTGCAGTTCCCAGTGAGAACACAGAGGGTAAGTGATCACCACATTTCCAAATGAGTTTTTACTGCCCACAGACCAGGAGATTCCTGGGTGGAAAAGCACCCCTAGTCTCCAGCATGGCTATTTCAGCCAGCACAGCATGTCCTGGCACAAAATCTCACATAAATCTGGGCAGCTGTTTCAACTGGCACCTGCAATGCCTTGGAAATAGAATTGCCCTTGCAACTGAAAAAAAGGGGGCTGAAACAGGGAGCTAGGTGATCTGGCTTGGCGGGTCCCCCACAAAGACCAGCAATCTGAAACACTCTGGATAGAGTGTTTCACAGCAAGCACAACTGGACCTGGGACAGTCCAGCTCTGTGGGGATAAAGGCGTCTGCCATTACCAAGGCCGTCCACCACTACCGGGGCAGTCCGCCATTACAGAGACAGTCCACCATTACTAAGGAAGACTGCCATTACCGAGGCAGTTCTAACTATACCTCTATAAACAAAACTGCAAGGAAGTTTACACAGCAGCTGGGCACAGCCCATGGCAGCTCAGCAATGCCTCTGCTGGCAGACTGTGACTAGGCTACCTCCTCACTGGGTAGGGTATCTCTGAAAAAAGGCAGCAGCATGTCTGAAACTTATATATAAACCCTCACCTTCCCAGGACAGAGCATCTGGGGAAAATAGGCAGTTATGAGTTCTCCTGCATCAGACTTAAACTTACCTGCCCAGCAGCTCTGAACAGAAAAACAGAGCTCACAGCTCAGCACTTGAGCCCCTATAAGGAACAGACTGTATCCTCAAGCAGCTCCCCAATCCCCATATATCCAAAGAGACATTTCATAAAGGAGAGCTCAGGCTGACATCTGGTGGGTATCCTTCTGGGACAAGATAACAGAAGAAGAAACTGGCAGCAACACCATTCTGCAGCTGCCACAGGTGATCCCCAGGCAAGCAGGGTCTGGAGTGGACCTCTAGCAGTCCTACAGCAGAGGGCCTGACTGTTAGAAGGAAAACTAAAAAACAGAAAGAAATAACTTCATCATCAACAAAAAGGACATCCACTCAGTGACCCCATCCAAAAGTCATCAACTACAAAGACCACAGGTAGACAAATCCACAAAGATGGGAAGAGATCAGTGCAAAAAGATGAAAGCACCCCAAACCAGATGCCTCTCCTGCTCCAAGGGATCACAACTCCTCACCAGCAAGGGAACAAGGCTAGATGGAGAATGAGTCTGATGAATTGACAGGAACAGGCTTCAGAAAGTGAGGAATAACAAACTTCTCTGAGCTAAAAGAACAGGCTCTAACCCAATGCAAAGAAACCTAGAAAAAAGGTTTGACAAAATGCTAATGAGAATAAACAGCTTAGAGAAGAATATAAATGAATTGATGGAGCTGAAAAACACAACGTGAGAACTTCATGAAGCATACAAAAGTTTCAATACCCGAATCAACCAAGCAAAAGAAAGGATATCAGAGACTGAAGATCAACTGAATGAAATAAAATGGGAAGGCAAGATTAGAGAAAAAAGAGTGAAAAGAAATGAACAAAGCCTCCAAGAAATATGGGATTATGTGAAAAGTCCTAATCTACCTTTTATAGGCATATCTGAATGTGAGGGGGAGAGTGAATCCAAGCTGGAAAACACTCTTCAGGATATTATCCAGGAGAACTTCCCCAACCTAGCAAGCTAGGCCACCATTCAAGTCCAGGAAATACAGAGAACACCACAAAGATATTCCTCAAGAAGAGCAATCCCAAGGCACACAATTTTCAGATTGAACAGGATTGAAATGAAGGAAAAAATGCTAACAGCAGCCAGAGAGAAAGTCCGGGTTACCCACAAAGGGAAGCCCATCAGAATCACAGCAGATCTCTCAGCAGAAACCCCACAAGCCAGAAGAGAGTGGGGAACAATATTCAACATCCTTAAAGAAAAGAACTTTCAACCTAGAATTTCATAGCCAGCCTAACTAAGCTTCATAAGTGAAGGAGAAATAAAACCCTTTACAAACAAGCAATTGCTCAGAGATTTCATCACCAGCAGGCATGCCTTACAAGGTCTCCTGAAAGAAGCACTAAACATATAAAGGAACAACCAGTACCAGCCACTCCAAAAATGTACTAAATGGTAAAGAGCATTGATACAATGAAGAAACTGAGTCAACTAATGGGCAAAAAAAACAGCCAGAATCAAAATGGCAGGACCAAATTCACACATAACACTATTAACCTTAAATGTAAATGGGCTAAATGCTCCCATTAAATTACACAGACTGACAAATACGATAAAAAGTCATGAGCCATCGGTGTGCTGTATCCAGGAAACCCATCTCACGTGCAAGGACACACATAGGCTCAAAATAAAGGGATGGAGGAAGATTTACCAAGCAGATGGAGAGCAAAAAAAAAGCATGAGTTACAATCGTAGTCTCTGATCAAATAGACTTTAAACCAACAAAGATCAAAAGAGACAAAGACGGGCATTACATAACAGTAAAAGGATCAATGCAGCAAGAAGACTTAATGAACCTAAATATATAGGCACCCAATACAGGAGCAACCAGATACATAAAGCAAGTTCTTAACAACCTACAAAGAGACTTAGACTCCACACAATAATCGTGGGTGTCATTAACACTCCACTGTCAATATGAGACAGATCAACCAGACAGAAAATTAACAAGGATATCTAGGACTTGAGCTCAGATCTGGACCAAGCAAACCTATTAGACATTTACAGAAATCTCCACCCTAAATCCACAGAATATACATTCTTCCAGGAACCACATCACACCTACTCTACAAGTGACCACATAATTGGAAGTAAATCACTCCTCAACAAATGCAAAAGAATGGGAATCATAACAAACAGTCTATCAGACTACAGTGCAATCAAATTAGAACTCAGGATTAAGAAACTAACTCATAACTGCACAACTTCATGGAAACTGAACAACTGGCTAATGAATGTTGACTGGACAAACAATGAAATGAAGGCAGAAATAAAGATGTTCTTCAAAACCAATGAGAACAAAGACACAACGTACCAGAATCTCTGGGACACATTTAAAGCACTGTCTAGAGGAACATTTATAGCAATAAATGCTCACAGGAGAAGCAAGGAAACATCTAAATTAAACGCCCTATCATCAAAATTGAAAGAGCTAGAGGAGCAACATCAAAAAAAAAAAGTCTCAAAGGCTAGCAGAAGACAAGAAATAACTAAGATCAGAGCAGAACTGAAGGAGTCAGAGACACAAAAAAACCCTTCAAAAAATCAATAAATCCAGGAGCTGACTTTTTGAAAAGATCAACAAAAGAGACAGACCACTAGCCGAATAATAAAAAAGAAGAGGAAGAAGAATTAAATAGATGCAATAAAAAATTATAAAGGGGATATCACCACCGATTCCACAGAAATACAAACCACCATCAGAGATTACTACAAGCCATTCTATGCATATAAACCAGTAAACCTGGAAGAAATGGATAAATACCTGGACACTTGCACCCTCCAAAGCCTAAACCAAGAAGAAGTCAAAACCCTGAATAAACTAATAACAAGGTCTGAAGTTGAGGCAGCAATTAATAGCCTACCAACCAAAAAAAGCCCAGATCCAGATGGGTTCACAGCTGAATTCTACCAGACATACAAAGAGGAGATGGTACCACTGCTTCTGAAACTATTCCAAACAATCCAAAAAGAGGGAATCCAACCCAAATCATTTTATGAGACCAACGTCATCCTGATATCAAAACCCAGCAGAGACTCAACAACAAGAGAAAACTTCAGGCCAATATCCATGATGAACATAGATGCAAAAATCTTCAATAAAATACTGGCAAACTGATTGCAAAGACAATAAACAGAGCCAAAGACAAAAAGCACATGATTATCTCAATAGATGAAGAGAAGGCCTTCAACAAACTTCAACAGCCCTTTATGCTAGAAACTCTCATAACACTAGGTATAAATGGAATATCTCAAAATAATAAAAGCTATTTACGACAAACTCACAGCCACTATCATACTGAATGAGCAAAACTGGAAGCATTCCCTTTGAAATCTGGCACTAGATAAGGATACCCCCTCTCTCACCATTCCTATTCAATATAGTATTGGAAGTTCTAGCCAGAGCAATCAGGCAAGAAAAAGAAATAAAGGGTATTCAATTAGGAAAGGAGGAAGTCAAATTGTCCCTATTTGCAGATGACATGATTGTATATTTAGAAGACCCCATTGTCTCAGCCCAAAATCTCCTGAAACTGATAAGCAACTTCAGCAAATTCTCAGGATACAAAATCAATGTGCAAAATTCACAAGCATTCCTATACACCAATAACAGACTTAAAGCCAAATCAAGAACGAAGTGCCACTCACAATTGCTACAAAGAGAATAATATACCTAGGAATACAACTAACAAAGGAGGTAAAGGACCTTTTCAAGGAGAACTACAAACCACTGCTCAACAGAAATAAGAGAGTACACAAACAGATGGAAAAAGATTCAATGTTCATGGTTACGAAGAACGAACATTGTGAAAACGACCATACTGCCCAAAGCAATTTATAGGCTCAATGCTATCCCCATCATGCTACTTATGACCATCTTCACAGAACTGGAAAAAACCAACTTAAACTTTCTATGGAACCAAAGGAGAGCCTGCATAGCCAAGACAATCCTAAGCAAAAAGAACAAAGCTGGAGGCATCACGCTACCTGACTTCAAACTATACTACAAGACTACAGTAATCAAAACAGCATAGTACTGGTGCCAAAACAGAAACATAGACAAATGGAACAGAACAGAGGCCTCGGAGGCAATGCCACACATCTGCAACTAGCTGATCTTTGACAAACCTCACAAAAACAAGCAATGGGGAAACGATTCCCTGTTTAATAAATGGTGTTGGGAAAAGTGGGTAGCCATGTGCAGAAAGCAGAAACTGGACCCCTTCCTGACACCTTACACTAAAATTAACTCCAGATGGATTAAACACTTAAACACAAGACCTACCACCATAAAAACTCTAGAAGAAAATCTAGGCAAAACCTTTCAGGACATAGGTATAGGCAAGGACTTCATAACTAAAACACCAAAAGCAATGGCAACAAAAGCCAAAATAGACAAATGGGATCTCATTCAACTCCAGAGCTTCTGTACAGCAAAAGAAACAATCATTAGAGTGAACTGGCAACCAAAAGAATGGGAAAAAAAAATTGCCATCTACCCATCTGACAAAGGGCTAACATTTAGAATCTACAAAGAACTAAAACAGATTTACAAGAAAAAAAAGAAACAACCCCATCCAAAAGTGGGCAAAGGATATGAACAGACACTTTTCAAAAGAAGATATATATGATGCCAACAAACATATGAAAAAATGCTCATCATCACTGGTCATTGGAGAAATCCAAGTCAAAACTACATTGAGATACCATCTCACACCAGTTAGAATGGCGATCATTAAAAAACCTGGAGACAACAGATGCTGGAGAGGATGTGGAGAAATAGGAACACTTTTACACTGCTGGTGGGAGTCTAAATTAGTTCAACCATTGTGGAAGACAGTGTGAAGACTCCTCAAGGACCTAGAAATAGAAATTCCATATGACTCAGCAATCTCATTACTGCATATATATCCAAAGGATTATAAATCTTTCAATTATAAAGACACATGCACAAATATGTTCACTGCGGCACTATTTACAATAGCAAAGACCTGGAACCAACCCAAATGCCCATCAATAACAGACTGAATAGAAAAAAGTGGAACATATATACCATGCAATACTATGCAGCCATTAAAAAATGATGAGTTTATGTCCTTTGTAGGGACATTGATGAATCTGGAAACATCATTCTCAGCAAACTGACACAAGAACAGAAAATCAAACACCGCATGTTCTCACTCATAGGCAGGTGTTGAACAATGAGAACACATGGACACAGGGAGGGGAGCATCACACACTGGCGTCTGTTGGGGAGGGGAGTTAAGGGAGGAACAGTGGAAGGTAGGGATTTGGGGAGGGATATCATGGGAAGAAGTGCCAGATATAGGTGATGGGGAGGAAGGCAGCAAACCACATTGCCATGTATGTACCTATGCAACAATCCTGCATGATCTGCACATGTACCCCAGAACCCAAAGTGTAATAAAATATTTATATTAAAAAAATAGAAAAAAATTAATGTAAAAAAAGAAGCAGCAGATAGAGACATAGAGAAGAAGCTCATGTGAATACAGAGGCAGAGACTGGAGTAAAGCACTCAAGCCAAGAATTGCCAAAGACACCAGAAGCTAAGAGAAAGTCATGGAACGGAATCTCCCCTAAAGGCTTCAGAGAGAGCATGGACCTGCCAATACCTTGACTTTGGACTTCTAACTTCCCCAACTGTGAAAGAAAAAATTCTATTGTTTTAAGCCACTCATTTTTTGCTAATTTCTTATGGCAGCCTTACAAAACTCATACTGTCTGTACAGGATCTGTAAAGAATTGGCCCAAACTGTTTCCACCACACTGAGCCCAGCACTCTTCTCCCACCTTGAGGGTATAAAAATGTCAAAAGTGAAAAGTGCAGAACTTGTTCAATGTACTCTGAGCCTCAACCCCATGTGCCCTCAGTAAGAATCTGATGAATGAATCAATGCAGAATAAGGTTATCTTCATGCCCTAGGTGACATGTAATCAATCACCTGCTACGCTCACAATCAGCCCAAAACCTACGAAACTGGACTCGTAGGAGACTGGATCAAAATGACTAGAGGTTAAATTTTCCAGGAACGGATCCTCTTATTCAAGAGTCCTAAAAACATTTTCCTCAAGTCCAAGAAAAGGATTTGGCTGATAAAACTCCTAGGAGTGTCAGCCACTCAGGAAAATGGAATTGTCATGCAGCACTGCTGTAGCCAGATGCAGTTTTCAGAGGATCACAGAAGGAGAGTGGACCCAGCTGGCCTCTGGCCACCCCTAGCATGCATTGTCATTCACACCAGGCTGTGCTGGACTGTTTCAGAACACAAATACCCTTTAATTCCTAAAGAGAATTTAGCCATGGACTCTGAGGACTGCAGTAACAGAGACCTTGAGAACAAAGCACAAGCAGAAGCACACACAGAAAGTGGGAGGGAGGGGAAAAAGGAAGAGAATCCTTCTGGTCCATGACAGCAATTTCACTGACTTAATTTGTTGCCCTTGCTCAGGAGCCACCTACTTCATATACAGATATTCAGTGGTGCTTCAAATCTCTCAGATCTTCTGTGTGAGTATGTGAGCTGTGGTGTGTGGAATGGTGTTGTATGTGAATGGTGCAGTATATATGTATGGTGTGTGTGTGCATGAGTGTGGTAAGTGGAATGGTTCAGCGTGTATGTGGGGTGTGTGCATGGGGAGGGTGGGTGTGGGGAAACAGAAGTTTGTTACTGAAATCCTTTAGGATTTCCTAGGTTCAGGTGGAGCAAAACCAGTCTGGGTATCCAGCTACAGCAGCAGCAGTGACTTGGAGCTGAGCCACTGTCTGGTCTATTTTTAGCAATGATGCGCCATGACTTTGCACTCTTCCATAATATAATTGATGGCATCAGGATCCCACTGGGAACAGCAACTACAGCTAACGACTCTCTGCTTTTCAGATCACACAATCTCATAGTCCTTTAGAACAAATTATGAAGCATTTCTAGCCCCCTGAGACAACTGAAACACTGCATGTGATTTTCTAGAATTTGAGAGGCAAAAGAAAAAAATTATTCAATATATCAACACTAACTCTATATGGGAACTTTTAACCAGTCCCTCCAGTCACCTTAAAATCTGGAATAAGTAAACAAATGCCAACTTAGTGCAAAATCATGATTAGTGTTTGCCTGAATCAATGAAAAATGAAAATAGTACTGTAGTTGGTATGAATTTACTATCTTCTAGACCCATTTCAGACTAAAGGACAGGTAGCTATTAAATTATACAAATTATATAACTTAATGTCCTTTTACAAAAGGATGCTGTATCACAGATATCATAAGAATTCACATTAAGATTATTAAAAGACAATAGTTGCCCTAGCAACTCTAGCTATTTCCTCTTCAGAAATGTAAGAAAATGTTACAGACAAGTTTAGAAACCCCAGAATGTCAAATCTGACCCAAAGAAGCAAGTCTGTAATTCACTTAAATAATGAAAAACATTCAATGAACAATTAGAAAATATCTATGAGAATCATGCATTAATCATGGAAACCTAAAGAGACCTAGAGGTTGAAAGTGTTACTTTATAGACAAGGAAACAAATCGCCTGCGAAGTGAAATGACTTGCCCAAGATCACATCCTACATGGCATCTCTTCAATTAATCCAAATCTCCTGACTTCTCAATCTGTATTTTTTACACTATCTTGTTACTCTATGCCTGACTATATGCTAGGTGCTATAAATACCACAAAAATGAATGAAACCCAATGATAGTCAATCACAAGTTTAGTAGAGTTTTCTTGCTGCTACAGCCATTCTTAAAGAAACTACTCTGAGTTCTGACCTCCCTATTCCCAAGAAAGAACTGAAGTCAGGTCACCAGAATCTTCAAACTTTAGCAAAAGCTGCACCAGTAGAACAAGATGGTGGCTGCGTCCTGTTCCTAAGAATTTTTTTTGTTGGACCCTCTCACTCAAGGCCTAACCAATGAAATGGGATGCCTTGATAGTGTCAGCATACGGAGGAAGCTAATTCTGGGTGAAGGCAGGCAAAGTCTATAAATGAGAGGTAAGAAGGAGAATAACTTTGATAGTACACAGTCCCTGCCTTTAGAGATCTTAAATGATAACTAGTTAATTATAATGGGCACTATTCCAGAGGTAGGTAATAAGCCCTAATCTGAGATTTTTTTGTTGTTTTGAGTTTTTTGTTGTTGTTGTTTTGTTTTTTTTGTTTTTTTGTTTTGATGCTGGGCACACATAAGTTTGATCTTAAAAAAAAAAAAAAAAGGCAGATGTGCATCAAAGGACACAACACAGTGAAAAATCACCATACAGAATGAAAAAAAAATTTTGCAAATCACATCCAATAAGGGGTAACTATCCAGAAGATATAAAGAATGCCTACAACTCAACAGCAAAAAAACCAAATGACCCAATTTTTAAGATGGGCAGAACACTTGAAAAGAAACTTCTCCCAAAACGGCCATATACATGGCCAACAAACATATGAAGAGATGCTTAATATCACTATCATTAGAACAATGTAAATCAAAACTACAATCAGATATCATCTCACACTTTTTAAGATGGCTACTATTAAAAAAATAAAAAGCATAGACAAATATGAGAAAAAAACAGAAACCTTGTGCACTGCTGTGGGGAATATAAAACGGTGTAGCTATTATGGAAAACACAATGGAGGTATCTCAAAAAGGTCAAAAATAGAATTACTATATGCTCCAGATCTCACTTCTGGGTATACACCCAAAAGAATTGAAAACAGTGTCTCAAAGAGATATTTGCACACCCATGTTCATAACAACACTATTCCCAATAGCCAAGAAATGGAAGCAATTGGGGTATCAATCAATGGATAACTCAACAAACAAAATGTAGTATACACATACAATAGAAAATTATTCAACCTTAAAAAGGAAGCAAATCCTATCACATGCTACAATATGGCTGAACCTTGTAGACATTATGCTAAGTGAAATAAGCCAGTCACAAAAGGACAAACACTGTATGGTTTTACTCACAAGAGATATCTATAGTAGTCAAATTCATAGAAACAGGCTGACAGGGACTGGGGAGAAGGAGAAAATGAGAAATTGCTATTTAATGAGTGTAGAGTTTTAATTTTGCAAAATGAAAAGTTCTGGAGATCTGTTATACAACAATGTGAATATACTTACTACTGAACTGAATACCTAAAAATAGTTAAGATAGTAAATTTTGTGTTGCATGTTGTTTACAATTTATTTAAAAAGAAGTATATGTAATCTCTCAGGAATATAAAAAGCTCTTATTTCTTCCTGCCTCATACCACTGAACAAATAAAGTTGACCCATAAATGGAGAGGATTGTCCTGAAGAAGCAAGTTTCTAATCTGACCTCATATTACTGGAATATGAGCATTGGGAAAGAGCTATGATCCCTCATAAGATCGAAAAATCTTCAAGGTTTCCTGTGGGTTAGCCAGGAGGGGCAGTGAGTGTCTCAAAACAGCGGGAAAGAATACTGTTACAGAACAGGGCCCATCAGATCAGCCAGAGGCCAAGCCAGGAGAGACATGCATATCTGTGCCCACAACAGCAAGTCTACAGACTGTCCAAGGGAGAAAATCTTTCTTCAGCAATGTCCACAGACTAAAAGGAACATTGGATAATTGCTACCATGGGACTGTGGAATCCTGTAATTTACCTAAAATTGCAAGGTGATGGACAAAACACTTCAAACAAATAGATATTTGACACTTGTGAAGACATAAACAGAATGTTAAAGAGGAAAGATGCAGCATAGGAATTGCCAAATAGATGGAAACTAAAGCAAACAGGAGGTCAGGAGTGTGGAAGTCAGAAGGATGTAGGAGTCAAGTGCTGTGCCTAGCTCACCTCATTTAGTGTTCACAAACACGAAGCTACGCCATTATTATCCCGTTTTACCACTGAAGAAACTTAGGTACAGTTATTAAAGTAAATGTCCAGGGCCAACTAGTAGATGAGTTAGGATTCAAACCCAGGCCTGTCCGAATCCAGTGATCATTTTACCACTGAGGAGTAGGACACAAGGAGAAAGATGTCAGGACTCATACAGGCCCCTTCTAGAAAACATTCTTAGTTCATTGTCTATCTCTCCCAGTCAAACCATTAGCAGCTCAAAAGGTCACAGTGTTTATTTATCATCTCTTGTCCCAGCTCATGAAACATCATCATGCTCACTGCTAAGACTTTTCAGGCTCTCCCCTGCAGGCTGGGTCCATACTAGCACTTGAGTCCATACCAGCATCAGGAACGGTATTCAGCCGTAGATCCTTGGTATCCTCTGCGAGACTCACGGTTAGTTTTCTAGCCAGGAGTAGGTTATCTGAGCTGCCTTTGTCACAGTATGTCAAGGGGAAACCAGAGGCCACTTAATCCTGACTGTGCAACCCAGACACAATGTTCACCTAACCAAGAAGTAGAAACCGGAGGAAAACAGATTTGTACTTCCAAAACTCATAGGAGTCATACTGACACCAGTGAGAGAGAAGGTAGCCAAGCAGACCAGAATTGTCAGACCCTGGGTCGCTGAAGAAATTTAAAACGTGCTTGGAATGGAAAAAACGTAAGTGATCTTCTTCTACTCAATGTTTTGACCTAGAGAACTCCCAGTTCTCTCTGCATGCATTTGCACTTTAGGTTTCCTGGTAGTTTTATTTTAAAATCTGCTGCTAGAAAAGAAAATTCTTGAAAATAATTTACGTATTCTAAATCTTTTATTTTACCCATGGGAAACTGGGGGTCCTACACATGATGGGGCTTGCTCATGGTCACTCTAATACTGAAGATGAGCAGGATTCCATCTTTTTGTAAAAATAACTCCAAACATTCCAGTGGCTTTACACACCAAAGATTTATTTCTTTCTCACACTACATACCCAACACATCTCTTCAAAATCCTTCAGGGACCCAGACAGACAGAGGCTCCATCTTAATATGGGCTTGCAGGATTACCACAGCAAGAAAAAGGAAAGCTGTCATCAGGCACTCAAGGATTGACACTTCTATCTGTAAGTGACACATGTGCCTTCCACTCACATTTCAGTAGCCAAAGGAAGTAGCAGAGCCACACCTGACTTCCTGTGGCTAGAGAAGGGCAGTACTGGTACCTAGCCAAGAGGAAGAGAGCAGCAGTGTTTGTGGACAGCACTGATGACAGAGTCACATGGTTAGTAAGTCACATGGTTAGTGAAGGGCAAAGCCAACACCAGAATTCTAGCCTCCCAATTCCATGTTGATGTGTTTCTCTATTTCCCTTTCTGAAAGCCTAGATCAAGTTCCACCTTCCTCACAAAGCTATCTCTGACTACCCTAATGTACTTTACTCTCCTCTATCTGAATATCTTGGTAACTGTCCACAAATAAAACATAATTGTGCAGTGAACACGCATACACAACTCCATGTCCAGTTTTTAAGAGAACTCTTCATTGATTATGGATCCTGCAGTCTCAAAAATCGGTGCTAGAAAGAGAAAGATCCTCCTCTCCTGGGCTCACGCGAACACAGACATGGAGAATTTTAATTAAAAGGCACAGTCTCAAGATTAAAAGGAGGCAGTACAGACAGCCATGGAAAGCATTTTGACTCTATGAAGCAGTATTTACTGGGTTAGATGTTAATTCATCTCGTTTTGTTTTGTTGTACAACCAGCATTTATTCCCTTCCCTCCTCTGTGCTCTCCCATGTATCACAGGGACAGGATGCCTAGAACTATACTTCCCAGATTCTTTTTCCTGCAGAGCATTGCAGGCGATTCATATTCTGACAGTGAAATGCATTCATATAAGGTTTGAAAGGAGGAAAGGAAACAGAAACCATTTTCTTCTTCCTCCAGCAGTGGCAACAGATACATGCATTTTGCACAAATGACTTTTTTTGACAGCCTTTGCGTTCCTTTGCCATTCAGTCATCTCAGGATGTGAAGAAATTGTGAAGTCAGCAGCAATTTCCTGCAGGTTCCTGACCCGTAGGTGACACTACTCTGACTCTGGACCACCAGAGTGCTGCAAAACTGAAAATTGATGGCTGATCCCCTGACTTTCCCTCTTCCAGGCTTTGCAGTGGCTTTTAAGCACCCAAACCCCTGAATCAAATTATATAAAATTTGTTCTCTTGACTGAATCATGACTGATACAACTTATCCCCTTTAATCATTTACTTCTAATTACAATGGCAATACATGAAGTATAAGAAATAAATTTATAGCACACCGATGGGTTTTGGCTTCACTGGTCATCAGAGAAATGCAAATCAAAACAACATTGAGATACCATCTCACGCCAGTTAGAATGGCGATCATTAAAAAGTCTGGAGACAACAGATGCTGGAGAGGATGTGGAGAAATAGGAACACTTTTACACTGTTGGTGGGAGTGTAAATTAGTTCAACCATTGTGGAAGACAGTGTGGCGATTCCTCAAGGACCTAGAAATAGAAATTCCATTTGACCCAGCAATCCCATTACTGGGTATATATCCAAAGCATTATAAATTGTTCTACTACAAGGACACGTGCACACGAATGTTCATTGCAGCACTGTTTACAATAGCAAAGACCTGGAACCAACCCAAATGCCCGTCGACGATAGACTGGACAGGGAAAATGTGGCACATATACACCATGGAATATTATGCAGCCATCAAAAACGATGAGTTTGTGTCCTTTGTAGGGACATGGATGAACCTGGAAACCATCATTCTCAGCAAACTGACAGAAGAGCAGAAGATCAAACACCGCATGTTCTCACTCATAGGCGGGTGTTGCACAATGAGAACACATGGACACAGGGAGGGGGACACTACACACTGGGGTCAGTTGGGGGGAAATAGGGGAGGGATGGTGGGGGGTGGGGAGCTGGGGAGAGATAGCAAGGGGAGAGATCCAGATGTAGGTGATGGGGAGGAAGGCAGCAAATCACACTGCCACGTGTGTACCTACGCAACAATCTTGCATGTCCTTCACATGTACCCCAAAACCTAAAATGCAATAAAATAAATAAATGGGAAAGAATAAAAAAGAAATAAATTTAAAGCAACTAGGACACCCACTCACATATTACCCAGCTGTTGATATATTTCATCCCACTTTCTTTTCTATACAATAATATTCCAACCCTAATTCATTTCAGCATACACATAGGATAATTTGACACCCTAGAGCTCCTCTCCTACAAGGACTTTGTTCCACACCTTATGTCAGCCACTCACTCCCATGGCCATATCCACAATGACCTGATCATTACCACTAACAGCAACCCTTCCATAAACTTATTTTAAGGCATCCCACTCCTTAACCAACATCTACATTCCTGGCTTACACCCCCTGATACTCAGACTGGATCAATATTAAGACCCTACAAAGACTTTCAATTCATTGGTCCTACAAACTTCTTCTCCCACACCCAGTAGTATCTCCTCTTCCCTCTTATCCAGCATATTCTATGACAAATAATACAATCAATTCACTTGCTTTTATACTCCATAATCTCCCTTACCTCTCTCTTACTTCAAAACCACAGCACTAATTAAATCCAAAGTTCTACCGGCATTATGCCTCTCCCTGTATAGCTGAATGAAACTGGAGAGAAACATACAATCAATGATAACTGGAATCACTTTAAGTCCCTAAGTATGATTTCAAACAACATCCAGAGCCTGATTCTCCTCCATTCTGCAATTACTCCTACATTTCCTATTCTTTCCCTTACCCTTATCTCATAGTACTCACCATACTCATGATTTAACTTATTTATTTCTTATATTTATTACTCATTGCCTGTTTTTTCTTACAATAAAAAGATCAGGAATTTTTTTTTTCAGTTTTGCTCACTGATATTCCTCAGGCACCTAAAAGAGCGCCTGACAGTGTTAACTATTTATCGAACAACTTAACATACGTTTTAATATGTGTGCTTTTTGAGAGGGGAGGTAGTGCCTTATAAAAAGAGCAGGTCAGAAAACAAGAATCCACAATCCTTTTCTGCCATTGTTTCTCTACTTCAAGACATTCCTTTTTCTACCTTTAATAGAAGAAAGTTGCAGATACTATTGGTGCCCACCCATCTGCCATCTAGCACACACCTATGGTTTCTTACTGCAAGCACGCAAGACTCTCTGCCCAAAGGCTTTCCCTGGCCACAGAGGTAAATTTTGCTACACAGAGTAGGCAAGAGGTGGCAAGGAGTTAAGACCTGGAGCAGTCCTCAACTGGTGTCTCATGGTGATTGGTGGACAAGTATTTCAGTTTCCTCTCCCTTCAGGTAGGTAACTATGAGACATGTTCTACACTGTTTTCCCAATTGCCCACAGTGGTAACCTAAGCACTGATGCACTCTGTGTTGGTTTCCTTCCCTTTCCTATCTCGTTTCCCATTTCTCATTCCCTGGGATCACCATCCAAACAACTCACATTTCAAGTCTTTGTCACAGTGTCTGCTTTTTGGGAGAATCCAAGGCAGAACAAGGCATTTTGATCTATGGTTGTCAAAAGCATGTGTTACATAGCCCTCTAAGTTTCCACAAAGGCCCTCAGGAGCTCACATAAAGTGGTAGAGACCAAAAACTAGGAATTCAGAAGCATCTCAAAACCTGCCCAGTGAAGTTTTATTTCCTTCGGTTTTATACATGTACTTTCTCCTATTTCTTGACAATAAAACATAACGAAGTTTCCCCTGCCAAGTATAAAACTTGGGAAACTATGAGATTAGATGATCTCCAGTGATCCTGGAGGCCCTTCTTACAGTTCTAATATTTGCTTCTCTATCAACATCTTTGTGAATGTTCAGACTCAAGGAAATTTTCCACGTTTAGCTTTTGCTGTAAGGTTGTTACATAGTTTCTCATGGAGGTATTCAAATTAGAAGGTTTTCCATTAAATTAGACATGTATCCATTTTCAGCATCCTCACACCTGGCTGGGCACCACAGCCTGGAGAGGGTCGCATCCCTTCTAAAAAGAAGAATGTCACTGACAACCATAGGATGTGTTTCTCTGCCCCTGCCTCTTGCTCCACCCTGAGAGGCAATGATAACTTGGCTGAAGGATGAATGGCTTGAGAGGAAAATCCCTTTCCCCTGTTTTTTCCCAGGTAGACACAGGCTAAGTCGTTTTTTGGTTTTTTTTGTTGTTGTTGTTGTTTTTTTTTTTTTGCTTGGGAGTTGAGCCACTAGTGACATTCCAATAGGGAGATGGCATTTCCAACAGGGTCTTATTGTGCAAGCAAGGGTTATTTGTTCATAATGAACTAGATCATGGTTAACTTGGCTGCAGGGTATACCAATATGGACGAAAATATGTTAATAATTGCATTCTCTACTCCTCAACACTGACATCCTTGCTGTTGCTTTCTGCTTGAATCCATCAGCACCAATCACATTAAGCCCTTTATCCAAGTTATCACTTACCATGGGAAGCCCTAGCTTCAAAGATCACTCTTTACTGCCCACATTCTAATCCTTATAAGGCTCTACACAATCCCTGTTCCTTCCCCTTTTTCACCCATTCCCAAATCCTAAAACCAGTCCAACCGCTGGGCTGTCTGCACGTCAGTCATTCATTAGTGTAGTGTCCTCTCTCCCTCTCCCTCTACCTTTCTGAAGCTTTGCTCACAGTCTTGTTCTAACTGAAAGCTGTCTCCTGTGAGAATACTACTTCCCTGAAGCCCTCACAGTGGAGCCTGTTTTTCTGCAGCCATCAAACCACTGTGCCTGGAGTGAAGTAGGTGTCCTCCTTGCTCTTCATTACCACTTTTATTCTCCCTCCCTCTTCCCTAGAAATCTCCAGCTTTCAGTCTCAAGTCATCTCATATTATATCACTTGCAATTCCTTATTCTCGCTGTCATCCAGCCCCTCCCCACAGCCAACCCCACCTTGTTTCTCACCTTTTAGTTCACTGTCTTTCTAATACTATTCCTGTTTTACTTTTATGGCAATTTCAACACACATATAAAATGATCCCTCCAATGCCCTGTCCAACATATTCCTCAATTTCCTATAGTCTTTTCTGTAATCCTGTCCTCCATCCTACCTCAGCCACTGACTCTATGGTCATATGCTAGACCTCATCATTACTGATTACCGAAATACTCAGCCTCCAACTAACATGTCATCCCACCTGACAGCATCATCTTTACCTTCTGTATCTTCTCACTTGTTAACATACACAAACATATTCCTAACTAAAGCTAATCCCTCCCATTTCACACTAAACTTCACTCCCTTAGCCTATCCAAGGACTTCTTCAGAAATTCCTCCCTCATCAGTGTTTCTCCATCTCTACTGAATCTTTCTGATCAGAACAAAACATGCCGTTATGTTTTCCATCTTAGGAAAGCAAAAGCTGTATACTGACTCACTTTCCCCTCAGTTATCACCCAATTTCTTTGACCCTTTTGTAGTAAAATTCTTCAAGAATTCTCTGTAATTTATGTTTCTAACTCTTCTCTTTTCACTCTCTCTTAATTCCACTCAAATCAGCTCCTCTTTGTCTGTATCACTCCACCATAACTGCTCTCAAGTGGGTCACCAAAACCTCCATGTTGCTAAATCCCATGGTCAATTCTTAGACCTTGTCTTACTTGACTCATCAGCATTTGACACAGTTTATCAATTCTTCTTTCTTGATACTTTCTTCACATGATGTTCAGGCTATCATAATCACTTGATTCTCCTCCCACCTCACTGCTCCCTCCTTCTCAATATCTTTTCCTGGCTTCTCTTTTTCTCCCTAAACTACTAATCCTGGGGGGAGGTACACAATGCTCAACCTTTGGTAAAAGTCTATATTCCATCTTATTCATTCCTGCAGCAATCATCCAAGTTATATCATTTTTTTAATACCATCTTTATGTCAATGACGATCAAGTGACTCTCTCTATCTTAAGATTAACTGATTAGTTGCCCTAATTACATTTGTGAAATCCTTTGCCATGTAATATAAAATGTTCACAGGCAAGTTATTTCATCATACTGATAGTCCCAGGACTAGGGTAGGTGATAGGGTTTGGCTGTTTCCCCATCCAAATCTCATCTTGAATTTTAGTTCCCATAATCCCCATGTGTCATGGGAGGGGCCAAGGGAGAGACAATTGAATCACAGGGGTGGGTTTTTCCCATGCTATTCTAGTGATAGTGAATAAGTCTCACCAGATCTGGTGATTTATCTGATGGTTTTATAAAGCGTAGTTCCCTTACACACATTCTCTTGCCTGACACCATGTGTGATGTGCCTGTGCTTTTTTGCCTTCTGCCATGATTGTGAGGCCTCCCCAGCCATGTGAAACTGTGAGTCCATTAAATTTCTTTTTCTTTATAAATTACCCAGTCTTGGGTATTTCTTCATAGTGGCATGAAAATGGACTAATACAGTAGGAAATCTGCAGAAACAAGGCATTTTTAGAACTCTGCCTACTATACCTATTTGACATCTCAAACTCAACAGGTCTACAACTAAACTCCTCCTGTTATGTCACAAAATCTCCCTCATTCTCAACTTTTCCCATCTCAGTTGCCCAGGTCAAAATCTCTGATATCATTTTTGACTCCTCTCTCTCACACATGCTACATCAAATTCATCAGCAAATCCTGTTAAGCTGTAAGCTTAAAACATTTCTAGAATATGACCACATCCTACCACTTCCACTGCTAATGCCTCTCAAACCATCCTTCTTTCTTGCCTTGTTAATGCAGTAGCACTGCAATGGAATTTCTGCTTCTGCCTTTCTCGCCACCATCTCTGTACAACATATTGGCTGGAAGTATCCTTTTGAAATCCGGATCAAACCGTCTTCCTCAGTTTAGTTAGATAAAAACCCAGAAGGCTTACAATCCTTATAAGGCTCTCCATGATCTGTACTCAAATCAGCTCCTCTTTGCCTATATCACTCCAGCTTTACCTCTTTCCTTTACCTCTTTGACCTCATAGATTATTACTCTCCCTCTCATAAATTGTGCTATAGTCACTTTGGCTTCCTTGCTGTGCCTCAAACATGCCAGGCATGCTCCACCCTGGTCCTCACACTGGCTACTCCCCTGCCTACAGTGCTTTTCTTTCAAATGTAGAACTAGCCAGTTCAATAAGCTCAAGTCTTTTCCATAATGTCACCTGCTTACCACTTTCTCCTTTTCTTTCTCCCAAAGCTCATCCCTCCTCTTGATCCCAGCAAAGTACTTGGTGGCAACTTCATAGAAGCTGACATTTCATACCATCTTGACATCAGGCTCTGGCAAAGGGTAGAATGAAATGGTAGAAACCTAGAATGCTCTTTGCCTATGGAAAGGCCAGGTATCTCCAAGTTCTAAGGAATCTGTCACATTAAAAATGGTTTCTATTTATAAAGTGCTACATATATCCACATATGTAACCTAATTTAAATCCCACATATTCATTTAAGAAATATTTTCCAAGTGTTTGGTCTATGCCAAGCACTGTTTTAGGCATGGCTACCAAGCCCAAGAGATATCATCCCTTCTTAATGAATGACTTCACCCAGACTCAGATAAAATGCATGATTTTCCCAAGCTCATACCAAGTCATTTGATGACAAAGCAAGGACTAATAGACAAGGGTTCCTAACCCATGGTCATCTGTCCTACTACACAACCCTTCTGCAAACTATACATATTTTTCACCAAAACTATCCAAGGTAAGTTGCTTTATTTGAAAATAAAAGTTTACCAAGTCTCTGAACTCTCAGTTGCTGTTCTCTATACTCTATAGTAGTGTTTAAAAAAAATCAGGAAAATAAAAATAGCTAGTTGGCTCAACTCTAGTTAGTTGACATTGTGCTTAGAAAGACAAAAAAAAAAAAAAACTACACAGTTTCTTAATAAAAATAATAGGGAGGAAACAAGAACCAGGGCAGAGAAACAGAAAAATCTAAGTGTCTTTGGCACCCTCAGAAACAAGTGTTACTTGCTTCTCCTCCCAGTACAAAGAGGACGCTGGCACTGGCTTCTCAGGCAGTCTTATCCTCTTTCTATCAAAGCATCCAATCCGTTTTATTTCACAAATGCTCATGATATACCAGGCACTGTTCTAAGTGCTTTACAAACATTGCCCTAAGAAGTCACCAAATTGCTCAAGCATCATTTTAAACACATTGTCCTCCTCAGAAACCTGCAATGCTTCCAAATCCCTCTCAAACTGAAAACTTAACAAGAGTCTCAAGCACAAGAATGCATGAGAAACTTAAGAGCTAAGTATGAAATTCGATTTAAGGTGAAGTTTCAACTTCTCTACTGGATGAGTTGACATTTCCCTCCACTCCAGAACATTTGTCTATTCTAGAAAAGTAAACATCCCTACTCTTTTTTTTAACCAAATTTCTCTCCTCTAATCTCCACACTTTCGGATATTCTAATATTTTCTAAAACTCTTTGGGCTCAGCAAATTTCAAAGATCCTTCCTATAAGAGGATCATAACACATTTGAGAAACTAGGGCTTTTGGAGGTCATCTAGACCAACTCTTAAAAGTAATGAAACAGGCCTAGGAAATTAAAACAATGTTTCCCATTAATTAAGGGAAGAACTGACACTACACACTGCTGTCTAATCCTTCAGCCATTTTAACAAAGAGAATAATAAGCACATCCCGATGAACAAACAGCAAATCTAAGCACAAAATCATCTAGATAGGACAAGCTTTAATTTGGTCAAAATAGATACGTTGACAAGTAAAAATCATTTTTCTTTAAGACAATTTGTAATTTTCATTTTCTTTTTAGGAATTTCTACACTATGTTGTGTAGGAGTGTTCATTTATGTGTTGTATATGATATTGATCCAAAAGGACACTGCCAAGGTTGGCTTTAATCTATAATTAAAGAAGAAAGTCTCCAAAGCCATTCTCTGAGAAGTTAATTCCTGATACTTCACATGGTGTGCTTTCACAATCAAATACCTTACAATAGTTTAAGGAGATGCTTTACCCTTTTCCCCATTTCTACTAAAAGAGAAAGACTATGTTTAAAACAAACATCTGGTCTATAAATTGAAATAACCTTTCACATTTATATACCTCAGATTTTGCTTAAGAATGTTACTGGTTGACAGGAAAGAGGCAAGTTCATTGTAAATCTTTCTCCTTATTCTCTCTTCTGTTAGGTGAGTCTTTCCTGAATTTTTTTTATACCAGCCAATTTAGATTCAGCAATCATATTCCTTCCTGACACAAAGACCAACAGTGATTACACATTAAAGAAAGATTGAGCAAACATACAATCTGATGCTCATCAAAAATTGCATGGAATTTGATAAAATTCTGTCACCTGAGCAACATGTCCCTCTTCCCTGTTTCATGAGCCCATTTCTGGCTACACAAGATCCCCACCCTGGTCTGACTCTCACAGTCAGCCCACTCTCCAATGGTTACCAGGCTGCCCAAATACCTCAGCACTGGCCCCCGTGCGTTCTTTGGATGTGTCCCTTCCCAAACCTTCTGCTATCCCCTCCTCAAGGGCTTCTTCACATATTCTCTGTACCTTTCTCCCTGTTTCCAGCTCACTATCTCCTGCCATTTCCCTCCCTCTCGTTTCTTCCCTTTTCTCTCTCATCACTTCCTTCTTAGAATCATGGCATCATAGAGTTGAAACCTAACGTAAGCTCTTTCCAGTCTTGGAGTTCTTTCTACACTGTGCGTCACCAAATGACTCTCTAGCCTCAAGCCAACAGGTATCTTCTTGAATTCTGTTATTTATTTATTTATTTATTTATTTTACTTGAGGTGCATACTATATCTGGCATTTCTCCCCGTGTCAACCCTCCACACCCTCCCCTCCCTTCTCACCCCCAAACTGTCTCTCCCCTACCCCCTCAACTGTCCCCAGTGTGTGATGCTCCTCTCCCTGAGTCCATGTGTTCTCATTGTTCAACACCCACCTATGAGTGAGAACATGCGGTGTTTGGCTTTCTGTTCTTGTGTCAGTTTGCTGAGAATGATGGTTTCCAGATTCATCCAAGTCCCTACAAAGGACGTGAACTCATCATTTTTTATGGCTGCGTAGTATTCCATGGTGTATGTGTGTGTACCACATTTTGTTTGTCCAGTCTATCACTGATGGGCATTTGGGTTGGTTCCAGGTCTTTGCTATTGTACACAGGGCTGCAATGAACATACGCGTGCACGTGTCTTTATAGCAGAATGATTTATAGTTCTTTGGGTATATACCCAGTAATGGGATTGCTGGGTCAAATGGAATTCTATTTCTAGATCCTTGAGAAATCACCACACTGTCTTTCACAATGGTTAAACTAACTTACACTCCCACCAACTGTGCAAGAGTGTTCCTATTTCTCCACATCCTCTCCAGTATCTAATGTCTCCAGCCTCTTGAATTCTTTCACCTGAATCTTTCTAGCTTGACAGTTAATGAGTGGCAATCTCTCCTTACATGACAGCACAGATGTCACTCATCTTTCTAGACTAAACATCCCAGTCACAGGGTTTAAAACATCTCTACTTCCCACTTCCCCTGGAGAACATCCCCTTCACCAGAATGTGCACAAATCTGCACAGATGTCAAAGCCAGTTCTGCAGTCTCATTGTATGAACACATCCACTATTTAACCTTAATCACCTGTGCTCCTCTGAATTCCCACTCTTAATGTCTGGGCCTTGTAATGTTGGACATAAAATGATTTACAAGTCTGCAGTCTTATCACGTGTGCTAACCATATTCCCACAGCAAGATTGCAAATTCCTTGATGACACAGACCATGATTTATTTCTCTTTTACGTCACCCAGAACAAAACCAGGCTCACACAGGGAGCCTCATACAATACTCCCTGTTGTCTCAACAGCCAGTCGTGGGCATTGTCGGTTCGGGGCCTTATACTCTGGCTCCTGGTGTGCATATTCTAAGAAAGAACAAGGCTGTTTTTACTCTGTGGCTGGGGTGGGAAAATCTGTTTCTCCCCACTTCTAGCCAATAAGTATTATCTAGACCAGAGGATGATACACCTGGCTGTGTGGCAGAATTATCAGGGGAGGGTTTAAAAAAAAAAGAAAAGGATGCTCTGGCCTTGACACTGACCTCCTGTATTAACCTCTTTAGGGGTGGAATGTGGGATGTTGTTTTTAAGGTACCCCTGCCCCATGTGATGCCCACACAACCTGTTTACTTGGCAGTATTTAAAAAACTTCAGGTCATTTTGCCTTCAGTGATAAACCCCACTTACATTTTGAATCACTTCCTTATGGGAAATGACATTTTCCCAACATAATAGTAATGACATCCCAGTGTAGGGGGTTTGTAGCAAGGGAGAAGATGGAAGCAGAACAGGTGAGAGACAGACAGAAAACCTCAGCAGATTATCACATCAGGAGGCCAGTGGAAGGCCCAGGTATTGTTTTCTTTATCCAGGTCCTGACATTTTTTTTTTTTTTTTTTGAGACAGGGTCTTACTCTGTAGCCCAGGCTAGAATGTGCAGCACAATCATAGCTCACCGCAGTCTTGAACTCCTGGGCTCAAGCAATCCTCCCACCTCAGCCTCCCACGTAGCTGGGACTGCAGGCATGCACCACCATGCCTAGCTAATGTTTTTGGGGTTTTTTTCTTTGTTTTCTGTTTTTTGTTTTCCAGATACAGGGTCTCACTATAATTACCCTGGCTTTTCTCCAACTCCTCGACTCAAGTGACCCTCCTACCTCGGCCTCCCAAAGTGCTGAGATTACAGGTATGAGCCTAGTGCCGAGGCTCTAAGGTTATTCCAACCATTGAAATGGAAGCAGCAGAGAAACAAGAAGCATGGCTAGGCCAGGCATAGCAGGTTCCACAGAAGCATGTGGTAAACAGGGAGAGTTCAAGTAACTGTATTGAAATCCCTGCTGTCTTACCAGCTCCATGGTTTGCCAAGGTTCATTTTTCTTGTCTATAAAACACATAAAATAGAGTTACGAGGATTAAACAAGAGGATATCTGAAAGCTTATAGGTGGTGTTTCATGGAAGTGATTTCTCCTCCACTCAGATCTAAGATGATGCTCCTTCCTCCAGAACCCAGTGAAGTACAACTGTGAGTTTCAATATATGCTATATTTGAAATGTTTTTTCAAGTAGCCAGACTTCAGATGATATTAAAACAGATCACAGAAAAACAAAACATTAAGACCCAGCACACGGCTTTCTTTACTTTTCTAAACCTAAGATTTAAAAACTGAGCAAGTTAAAATTTGCAAATCACTCTGAATCATGACATCGAGTGGAAGACCGCTTATTCCATTTCATCAGCTGTCAGCATTCTGACTATGGCCTTGCCTCATGTCCCTACAAACTCGAGTTTGGTGCTTCCAAAATGACAGTAAAAGGCATTCACTTGCCATCTTTGTACTACCTTTCAACTAAGAGCTTAGCAAAGACAATAGCTAACTGCATTACTTACCACACATGATTATCCAGCAGCACTTTTTACACATTATCTCACTCAATCCTCTTAACAACTGTAAGTTAGATACTATTATTTTCCCCATTTTATAAATAAGGCAGCTGAGACTTGGAGGCATTGAATACGTGAGCCTGAGCAAGTAAAAGTAGCACCAGGACTCAAAGCCAGCTCAAAAGCCCACACTTCAAAACAAAGTGTTCTGCTGCCTCTGTTTCCTCTTCCTTCAGCCAACAAAACCCTATTAAATGCCTCTTACATGCTGAGCACTGTTTCAAGCAAATTGAAGGCTACAAAGATAAATCAGCCATGGCTCCTACCTGAAAGAACTTAAAATGTAGTGGGAAAAATAGAAGAATGGGACAATGACAATTATAACACATATAGCATTTATTGTGCCAGGAACTATTCTAAGCACTCTAAATACCGATATATTAAATTTATGTAATTCTGCAAGTCTGTGAAGTACCGATTTTACAGATATAGGTACCAATGTTACAATCATTCTATGTACCGATTTTACAGATAAGCAAACTGAGGCATAGAAAGGCTAAGTAAGTTTCACAAGGTCACATAGCTAAAAACTAGCAGAGTTAGGACTTGAACATGGGTAGTTGCACTCCACTGACTATATGCTATGTATACATCTCAATGATCCAAGGGGAAGCATGATATTTATGCTTAGACAGGCACAAATACAATTCTGCCACAATTAAAGAAAGAAAGATACTATTCTAGCTGGCAATCTACAAAGTACTCATGGAGGAAGAGACTCTTGACCTGGACCTTGAAGGATGAAACAGGAACTTTTATAGGCCAAGAGAAGGGCATTGTAGACAGAAGCTATGAACAATAGGACCTAAGAAGACAATCACAATGTGGATAGGGAATATAAAAAATCAGTGTGGTGACAGCATTAGGTAGGCAGATAGTAGGAAATAGTAACATTGGTTAACGTTAGATTTCTCCTTTGTTTTGCCTTCTGGGAAAAACAGAGCCTGACTCCCTAATCAGCCAAAGTTGAATAAATGTTTCTGTCCTGATCTCTCTAAAAGAGGCAGGGAACATTTGCTTTCTATCTCTTTGGGTCTTCATTCCTGTAGCTGGAGCTGAGCATGGCTTCCTAACTGGCAGTATAACAAGTAGTTTAACAGCACAGATGTGAGAGCCAAGTATTTTGGATTTAAATCTGGTCTTCACCAGTTCCTAGCTATGTGACACTTGTTCAGTCACACATCCTCCCTGCCTCATTACTCTATAAAATGGGCATGATAAAATACTTTATAGTATTATTTTGAGGACGTAAGGAGATACTACTTGTTAAAGCACCTAACACCTTGCTTGGCACACGGCTCTCAATAAATATTAGATACAATTATTATTGTGTTTGCCATTAGTTTTTCCTTTTTCAGCTCATTCTCTTCACAAGCCCAAGGTATATTTGTATATGCCTGTACAATACTACGTTGAACAATATTGAACAATCAATGTAGTTTAGATTGGTCTGGCCAATCAGACACTGGCCGTGATAGCATATATGTACACTGGTGTACTAGCTGGAGTATCAGCCCTGGCAATACAGAGATTTCTGAAAGTGACCATTGAGATGGTAAACAAAATGAAGCAACCATCAGCTTATTGGACAAATTCAAACTACACAGTGGAGGATAAGGGGAAATGAGAACTAACAGGATGATTTTAAACATGGTTATTTTATCTACCAGGTCCTTTGAGTAAATATCCAGGGACCCCAAGGATGTAACAGTATAACTTAATTAGTTTTGAACATATATCTGAAAGGGTTCTGTGGCTAAGATTATGTAAAACAACAAAAACAACGACAAAATGTATTTTGAATCCAGGCAGGATAGAAAAAGGAATTTTTTTTGTAGATCAAAAAACTCTATTAGTGCAATATGCTTTTAAAAAGAAGCGAAGAAAGAGACACTTCTTTTGGGAGAAAAATTACTAATGGAGTTCTCATTGAACTTTATTATTCAGCATTTTTACAAGAGACCTGGAAAGGAAATACAGCCACATTTGTGGAACTTAAGTTTTTTCAGGTAGTGAATTTTAAACCAACAGGTATAACTTATATGAGTGAGAGAAAACTGGCAAGTGAACTTCAATGCAGACCAGTATGAAAGACATCTGTTTAAAGAAAATAAATTCATACCTGTAAGCTGATGAACTTCAAGTTGTGATCAGATACAAAACTAATCCAAGAATCATTACAGTAAAATGGTTTCCAAGACAGCACTTTAACACCTTTGTCTGGACAAAAAGGCCAAGAAAATACCGGAAAAAATTGGAGAAGTCTTGAAAATGATAAAGGATCATAACTACCCTTACATAAAAATCTACCATCTGAATCAAGAATACCATGTACATTTCTGCATCTTATGAAGGAAGTAACAGCTCTTTAAAAAAAAAAAAAAAAAAAGGTTTGACAAGGCGTAGTGGCTCACGCCTGTAATCCAGCACTTTGGGAAGCTAAGGTGTGCAGATCACCTGAAGTCAGGAGTTCGAGACCAGCCTGGCCAACATGGTAAATCTCTACTAAAAATTCAAAAATTAGCTGAGCGTGGTGGTGTGTGCCTGTAATCCCAGCTACATGGGAGGCTTTGGCAGGAGAATCTTTTGAACCCGGGAGGCGGAGGTTGTAGGGAGCCAAGGTCGTGCCACTGCACTCCAGCCTGGGTGACACAGCAAGACTCTGTCTCAAAAAAACAGGAGAGGGGCTTAAAGTAAGAAATTTAAAAAGCAATTGTATATAGTTAAATTTTTCTTATTTCTCAATTTTTGAACCTCAAGTGCAATGACGAGTTAAAAATAATATGGTGTTACTACAGTGGTTCCAAGTCACTTTTAATTAATTACGTTTTTTGATTCATGGAATTCTATCATCAACATTCTTGTCAAAGCTCCTCTTTTATTTTTTTCTTTTTTCCTCAGTCTCCACTCCCACTCTGTGTAACACCTGGGTATACATCTGGGTTTCTCAAATGTGGCACATTTAACCAGGTAATTCTTTGTTTGGGGGTTGCCCTGTGCACTGCAGAATGCTTAGCAATGCCTCTGGACTCTACCCCTAGATGCCAGTAGCACCTATAGTGAGTTAAAGTGTGTCCCTCCCACAAGGCATGTTTAACTCCTAACCCTTGGTTCATATACTGTGAATGTGACCTTATTTAAAAATAAGGTCTTTACAAATGTAACTAAGATGTAACTTAAGATAAGGTCATACTGAACAAGGAGGGAATGCAGCAGATAATCTCTTTGACTTCTTCATTTCATTATCTTTGGATATAAACCCAGAAGTGGGATTATTGAACCACATGGTAGTTCCCTAATTTTTTTTTTTTTTTTTGAGAAAACTCCATACTCCTCTCCATAATGGCTGTACCAATTTACATTCCCACTAATGGTGTGCAAGGATTCCCTTTCCTCCATAGTCTCACCAACACTTGTTATCTCTTGTTTGATAATAGCCATCCTAACAGGAATGAAGTGGTAGCTCACGTGGTTTTGATTTGCATTTCTCTGATGATTTGTGATATTGAGCACCTTCTCATATACTCGTTGGCCATTTGTATGTGTTCCTTGGAAAAATATCTATTCAGGTCCTTGCCTATTTTTCAATCAGGTTATTGGTTTTTCTGCTATTGAGTTGTGTGAGTTCCTTACATATTTTAGATATTAACCTCTTATCAGATATGTGGTTTGCAAGTATTTCCTCTCATTCTGTAGGTTGCCTTTTCATTCTGTTGATTCTTATATTGTAGCACTATTCCCAATGGTCAAGATATGGAATCAAATTAAATGTCCATCAACAGATAAAGAAAACGTGGGGAAGAAAATATATACATACGCATATACATGGCTAAATATCATTCACCATAAAAAGAAAGGAAATTCTGCCATTTGCAACATTGCAAATGAATCTGAAGGAAAGTACGCTAAATAAAGACAGACAGACACAGACAAATACTCTATGCTCTCATTTACATGTGGAATCCAAAAATTTGAACTCACAGACATAGTGTAGAATGGTGATTACCAGGGGCTGAGGGGCGGGGGAAATAGGAAGATGATGGTCAAAGGCTACAAACTTTCAGTTATAAGATGAACAAGCTCTGGGATGTAATGTACAGCATGGGTAGCAAAAAACGGGTCAATTAGGTTGATTGATCATCATTACACAATGTACACAGACATCAAATCATCACATTTTACACCTTGAATTTATAAAGAGACGTGTATAAAAAATGAGGGAAAAAATGAGGTTATACTGGAATAGATGGGCCCTTAATTCAATCTGACCAGCATTCTTATGAAAAGAAGAGGAGACACAGAGGCAGCACACAGAGAAGAAGGCATCTTGCAAAGAGACAGAAGCATGTAGGGAATACAGGTGTTTCGCAATGGAGGCAGACACTGGAGTAAAGCAGCTGCAAGCCAAGGAATGCCAAGGATCCCCAGCAACCTCCAGACCCTAGGAGAGAGGGTGGAGCCCTGCTACAACTCTGACTTCCAACTTCCAGCCTCCAGAACTGTCAGATAATAGATTTTGTTTTAAGCCATGCAGTTTATGGTAGTTCATTACATCAACCCTAGGAAATTAATACATGCATCCCCAGTTCTGACAACCAAAACTGCCTTCAGACATTGTCTAATGTCTCTTGGGGAACAAAATTACCCCCTGCTGAGAACCACTGGTGTGAGAGACATGTAAGCTAATTTCTTTTATATTTTTAAGAACAGAATTTCTAAAGCAAGGATATGTTGATTTTTAATTCTTGGCTATCTGATCGGTACACTAGAGTAAATCTTAATTAGTATATATCTTCATATACTTTGTAGAATTTAGGCTTCTGCATCTATAGATTTCCAATTCATAAGCTTTATCTACTTTTCCATTAGATGTTCTGCCTTTTTCTTCTGGGTTTTCAAGAGTTCCCTGAATATTCTTGGAAGTCATCTTTTATCAGTTTCATATATTGCAAATACCTTCTCCTGGTCTCTCCCTCAATTGTCGACTCCATCAATTTTTCACCTTAAGGTTTACTTTTAAGGGTACCAGATAAGAGGCAATTTCTATCCCAAAGATATTTGCCAAGATTTAATTCCTTTAGCTTTAAAATATTCTACCTGTGTTTTTTAATTATCTGTAGTTTACCTTGGTGTATAGTAATTGTTGAAAATTCAGCTTTATTTATTTTGTATAGAGAGCAGATTTTTCTCAGCACCATCAACCAAGTAATTAATCACATCCCATTGATTTGTGGTGCAGCCTTTATCCTAAATCAGGGTCCCATATGCATAATTCTCTTCCTGTGTTCTTGACTGTTATTATATATTTAACTGTCTATTAATGTGCCACACCACATTGTTTTATTGCTATTAGTTTGATGTATATCTTCATAACTGATAAAATATGTTTTTCCTCCTTGCACATCTTTATTTCAAAATTAACTTAGCAATTCAAAACAGACTTAGTATTATGACATATAGATTTAGAATAAGCTATTTGTGTTCTCAAAGTTCTGCTGGAATTTTAAGTTTGAATTGCATTTAATTTGTAGATTAATTTGTGGAAAAGTGACAAACTTACAATGTTAAGACAGTCAACCATGAATATGGTATTTTTCCAATTATTGAAATCTTCTTGACAACCTTCATCACAGCTGAAATTTAAAAGGCAGAATAAAATTAAAAGGCAGGCTGAGCATGGTGGCTCATGCCCGTAATCCCAGCACTATGGGAGGTTCAGGCAGGCAGATCACTTGAGGCCAAGAGTTTGAGACCAGCCTGGCCAATACAGCAAAACTATGACTGTACTAAAAATACAAAAAATTAGCTGGACATGGTGGTACATGGCCGTAATCCCAGCTACTGAGAAGGCTGAGGCACTAGAATTGCTTGAACCCAGGAGGCAGAGATTGCAGTGAGCCAAGATCACGCCACTGCACTGCAGCCTGGGCAACAGAGCAAAACTGTGTAAAATGAAAAAATAACTGAAAAGGCCCTACTTAAGTAACAAAAAAAATGTGATTAAGAATATATTCCTATAAAATACTTTTCACTTGTCCAATAAACTAACAACATTCATTATCTCGAAGAGATAGTAATGTCTGGGACCTATAAATAAGTTAGGATGATCATCCGATAGTCAGTTAAAAGAAACTGACGGTGTGGCAGAGCACATGCTCTCTGAGGTTCATGTCATGGAGGAAAATCTCGCCATCTGATATCATGTCCTCTGTTGTCAGTTGGCATTGTGGATTTCATATATCAGGATTCTGTGATCTGATTCAGTCAGATAAATATTATGCAAATGGCAGACTGCTCCAAGACCCTGGTCTCTCAAACCACACTCCCCTAAAGAAAGCAAGTTTGTGTAACTCTGGAAATAGAGATGCAAAAGAACTTGCTTCTTGCAAAGAAAGGGTAAATGTCATCGATTTATTGAAGGGAAGAGAAAGGGGACATTGAAAATGGGGGCCCTTCTCTGGTAAACATCTGCTAATGTAGGGGAAGGAGAACTCACTTTCTGAAATGTTGTTTGGAATTCCAGAAGATACTGGGTGGTAGGAGAGATATATTCTTCTCTCCCTTCTCTCCACCCACTCCACTCTCAGTATCATAAACCATGCATAGTACATTCCTCGAAGACTTCCTGACAGTTATTTACAACACCAACCAATATTTCCCCTATGCTGTCAACCCACCACATACTTTTGTGCCTTTGCTTAAGGTCTTCCATCTGTCTAGAAGGCTTTCCCCTCCCACTCCATCTCCTAACAACCAGGCAAACACCTATTCACTCATCCAGGCCCAGCTCAAATGTTATCTCCTGTCTGTAGCTTTTCCTCATCTTCTCATCTTCACACAGAATTAATTGATCCTTTATTTGTGCTTCCACAGTAGATTATATATTTCCCTGTTCATCTCACTGGATTTTCATTAATTGTTTAAAAATTAGTTAATATATATAATGTTCTTAAAATAGTGCTGGGCTCATGGTAGGCATTATTTAAATATTAGATATTACTAGCACTAGCACTGTTAATATTATCATTATAATATTCTGTATATATGTCCCTCCCGCTAGCACTTGGAGTTTCTCAAGGGCTGGGACTTTGTCTCACACATTTTTATATCTCCAGTGCCTGGCACAGGATGTGGCATGCAAGAGGAACTTGAAACTGTTCATTCTAGGCTGAATGCAGTGACTCATGCCTGTATCCCAACACCTTGAGAAGACAAGGCAGGTGGATTGGATTGCTTGAGCCCAAAAGTTCAAGACTAGCCTGGGCAACACAGTGAAACCCAATCTCTACAAAAAAAAATACAAAAATTAGCTGGGCATGGTGGTACATGCTTGTAATCCCAGGTACTCAGGAGGTTGAGACATAAGGATCACTTTAGCCCAGAAGGCAGAGGTTGCAGTGAGCCACTCAGGCTGGAGTGCAGTGAGCCACTGCAATCTAGCCTAGGCAAGACAGCAAGACCTGGTCTCAAAAGAAGGAAGAAAGGAAGGAGGGATGCAGGGAGGAAGGAGGGAAGGAGGGTGGGAGGGAAGGAGGGTGGGAAGGAGGGAGAGAGGGATGCAGGGGGGGAGGGAGGGAGGGAAGGAGGGAGGGAGGGAGGAAGGAAGGAAGGAAAAAAATTATTCATTAAATTAAGTTCCCTCAAAGCAGGGAGAATTATTGAGCTTTCCAAGCTTATTCATTTTGAGCTAGATCTTTGACTGCTCTACCCCTCAACTACTATGGTCAGTTGGGTGTTATAGCCATTGCTAGTGAAATCATCTGGAACAACTGATATACACCCAATCTAAGTGCACAAGGAAAGCATGCCAATGCCCTAACAGAACTCATCTTCAATAGAAAAAGAAACCATCTATTTTTCTACTGGTTTGCTGCCAGCAAGTCTGAAAAGTTTTTGCCACTAAAATGCAATAAAGTTTGATGGCTTTATTTCTAGCAGGTAGATAGTTATATATTCATGGCTACTTCACCTTTTCCCCAAAATCAATTCTACTTGAGGCAATGAAAGTGTAAATGAATCACATGTACTAAACCAATATCCCCCAATGACTTTTTTTAATTTGGGAAGAATTAAATCTCTCTACCCAGGCATGTTTATAAGGTAAGATGTCGATATATCATGCTTTCAAATGAGTCCATTCTCTGCTGAAATGAGTGCATTGCTCTTCTTTCTCAATTCAGTTCTGTGGAACTAGTCTTGATAAGTTGCTTTGGAAGAAAGAAGATGTTTTAGACATTTCTTATCTAGAGTAAATGAATTAAAAAGCTGAGCCAGCTTCTTCCAGCTACCCAAAAGACAGACTGAAGGACTTGATACTTGTCAATGAAGTTGCACATATACATTTTCATCTATCCTAATTGTGTCAGGAAGAAGGCGGAGCTATGGACTGGTACAAGGTACCTGCTGTAACTTCAGAAACACGTACTTTCCAAACTGTACTGGGCTCCTACTGCCTACCCAAGGAGCATTTCTAGGTACTACGTTAGCCTACATGTTTCCCAACAAGCCAACATACCGAGAATACCAGGAAAAGCCAGGACATGAGGGAAGAAGGAGCCTTGATCTTCTCAGTTCTAGCTCTTGTTCCAATACAGAAGCCAAATTGTTGTCAATGAGAACAATCAGCCCACGGCCCCTGTAGGATCTCATCTTTCATGAGTAAGAAGCCACTTGAGAAACTTGCATGATTATTTCAACTATGCCAGACTTTTACTGCCTCCAAAATATTGAAGACTGTTAAGAAACATCCTCAACACATAGACAGCAGCAATTATGCAAATGGTCAAGAGGCTAAAGCTATCTGAGCATCCATTGAACTGATTTTATTTGAAGTTAGGATTTAAAGTCTTCCAGTCTTTTTAGGTCCCTTCTTCACCACCCAGTGTCACTCTGTTCATTCAAGTTACATGGAAGCTGTAGTGTACAGCCATCAGGAATGGGAAATATCACTCCTCTCTCTCCCTGAAGCTCACCCTGTTTCTACCATAAACCATACACCCTTTGGAAAGATGCATAGTTAAAGGAATATACAAATACACACACACACACACACACACACACATACACACACACACACACACACACACAGAGAGAGAGAGGCAGGGGGAGTGTTCCTAACTAGATTGAAGCCCTTCTACTATGATTATAGGGGTAAAGTGCTAAAAATGATTCAGTTGTCTTTCACTAGAGTCTTTATAAGACTTGTCAAAATCTGATGATCAGAAGCAAGTAGAATCTGACAGATGTGATATAAGCAGAATAGCCTGGGGTTTCTGGAGACAGCATGGGCTGTGAGGTGTGGCTATTCACTTAACTTCTGTAACGGACCTGGCAACCATTGGGTACCCTCAGCACTGGTATGTTGGCAAGTATAAAGAGACAGGTAGCACTCTCGGAATGGACAAGGGTGGGTCCACAATGAGCATTGATAGCATGGAGAACGAGTGGCAGGGCTTCTTCAAGCACCTTTGCATGTGTGATCAGTAGAGGGGGCTGTTTCTATGTCAAATGCTGGTTACAGCATTTGACAGGCTAGCTTTTATGAACTAGTGAGACCTATCTAGGATTCGATTAATTATCTGTAGGAACACTTTAAGGGAGTAAGTTAATGTCAGGAAAGCTTTCAAAAGTTATTTTGGGCTGGGCATGGTGGCTCACATCTGTAATCCCAAAGCTTTGGGAAGCCAAGGCAGGAGGATCACTTGAAGCCAGGAGTTTGAGACTAGCCTGGGCAACACAGCAAGACCCCATCTCTACAAAAAAAAAAAAATTGTTTTAATTATCTGCTTGTAGGTTTTTAGTGTGCCACAACCACAGGCAGGTGGCATATGCCTGTAGTCCTGCTTGGGAGGCTGAGGTGGGTAGATCGCTTGACCCAGAAGTTCAAGGCTGCAGTAAGCTGTGATTGTACCGCTTTATTCCAGCCTGGGTGACAGAGTGAGATTTTGCCTCAAAAAAAATTATTTTGATATGGAAATATTATAAGCTCATTTTGTCATTGAACAATAAGACTAGGAAATATCAGGTCACACATAAATTTTAGGTATTCTCTTGGTGGTTTTTACCCACAGAGGGCATCCTTTCCTACATTTAGCAAAAATTTAGCCAGTTCAGAGATGTGGCCAGAGATTTTGCCAGCTCTACACATCACAAATATGTTCCCAAATTTCTTTATGACCACGTGCAATTAGTCCTAGATCACATGATATGATTATTTGATTATATATCAGAACTTCTCAACACTGAAACAACTCATGACTTCAGAATAGACACTTAAATTTTTCCCCCTTGTAATTAATCATGTGACGGACTAAAAGAGGAGGCAATAATTCATGAACTCTATTTGAAGTGATGTCTTGGGGATTCTTTGGCACTAAGAGCAGATCTATCCTATCTCAATCTATCATAGCTAAAAGATAATATGTCATGGGATTGTTAGCAGGGCTTAAATAATTCAAGAGGACAAGTATCTTGGGATATGACGGAAGAATTAAGTTTAACTTTATTTTAAAGCAAGTCATAAAATCTGCTTTTGGACCTGCCAAGGTAGATGAAAAATCCATTTAAAATCTAACAATCAATCCAGTAGTCTTTATATCTAACAAGTTGATCTAACTCTGATAGCCCCTACCAAAAAAAAAAAAAAAAAAAAATCCTAGCTCTTTACTTTTGGAATGAAAGGTGGGTTAGAATAAAAGAAACTAGAATCAGGGAGACAGGAGAAATGGCTGTTTCTTTAATCACATGGGGCGATAAGGATGAACTAAATCCATTGACCAGAAGTCAGCTCAGAGGAGTGGTATCAACAGCACCTTTATTTATTTATATATATATATATATATATATATATTGCATTTTAGGTTTTGGGATACACGTGAAGAACATGCAAGATTGTTGCATAGGTACATACATGGCAATGTGGTTTGCTGCCTTCCTCCCCATCACCTATATCTGGCATTTCTCCCCATGTTATCACTCCCCAACTCCCCAGCCCCCACTGTCCCTCCCCTAGTTCCCCCACCACAGACCTCGGTGTGTGATGCTCCCCTCCCTGTGTCCCTGTGTTCTCATTGCTCAACACCCGCCTATGAGTGAGAACATGCAGTGTTTGATTTTCTGTTCTTGTGTCAGTTTGCTGAGAATGATGGTTTCCAGGTTCATCCATGTCCCTACAAAGGACAAAAACTCATCATTTTTCATGGCTGCATAGTATTCCATGGTGTATATCTGCCACATTTTCCCTGTCCAGTCTATCATCAATGGGCATATGGGTTGGTTCCAAGTATTTGCTATTGTAAACAGTAAGCAGCACATTTTTTAAATAATGATAATAATAATGTTCTACCTTTCCAGTTAACTGGTTGTTCCATTTTAGCATGTTTCATTGGTGTGATATAATGTTCTGATTTCACCTGTGTCTAAGATAAACTTCTCCCTTGGTTGTAAACTCTCTTGTTTCCTAAGTCTCAGAGAAGAAAGATAGAAATGGATCTCATAAGATAGAAATTGATGGTCCTTTTGCGAAAAATACTCTTTGAATTCAATCACCTTCCAAGTATCTGTTCCTAAGATACTAACAAGGACAATAGCAGTGCCAATAATGGAGTAAGGTGGTTTAAAATGAATTGTGGAAAAAAGGGTATGAGTGGAAGAAAAAGGAGAGTTTCATTTTAGTACAGCTGTGGGTGAGAGTTATAAAGATAACTACAAGCAACTAGAGATATATGAACTAAGGTTGAGAAAGAGACTGGTGACAAAAATATTGATTTGAAAGTCCTCAGTGGCTGGGTGCGGTGGCTCAAGCCTGTAATACCAGCACTTTGGGAGGCCGAGGCGGGTGGATCACGAAGTCAAGAGATCGAGACCATCCTGGTCAACATGGTGAAACCCCGTCTCTACTAAAAATACAAAAAATTAGCTGGGCATGGTGACGCATGCCTGTAATCCCAGCTACTAAGGAGGCTGAGGCAGGAGAATTGCCTGAACCCAGGAGGCGGAGGTTGCGGTGAGCCGAGATCGCGCCATTGCACTCCAGCCTGGGTAAAAAGAGTGAATCTCCGTCTCCAAAAAAAAAAAAAAGAAAGTCCTCAGCATAGAGGCTAGTTGAAGCCATGGGAATAGATAAAATTTTCTTTCCAGGGATAATAGAAAAGAAAAAAAAATAGAATCAAAAGCTAACTGTCGTGCCTTGGGAAATGCAGAGAGGAGGTGGAAGAAAGCGATAACATGTTGTCATCGATGCTGAAGATGTAAACACAATGTTTCTCACGGCCAAAGAAGGCTCTGCATTCATGTACTTAGTTTTTAAGGGCCAAAGAATCTACTTATATTGGCAGCAGTCCCTGAGGAGATCAAAGGACTGGAGTCCCAAAAACTCACTGTCAAAAGTTAATAAAGTGTGAGAAAAAAATATTTTGAGACAGATAAGAACAAAGTTGAGTAGAAAAAAAAAATAGGAAAAGTTGGGGAGCGAAAAGAACAAATAAAAGTGTAAAGTCACAGAGAAAGGTCATATGAGAAGTAAAAATGACCTTTGAACAAAATCACAGATCCTAGGCAGATTGGGGTCATGACCACTGGAACCAAACACCATTTGGGGGTGTCAGTGAGATCTGCAGAGATGCTTTGCACTCCGGGATAGACAGCCCTTATTTGAACACACTTCTGAATGCTTCATAGCCCAGCAAACAGTGCGGTTAAGAGGACCAGCTATAGCATCAGATGCACTTCAAATCCTGGATCTGTCACTTATACCTCTGTTCCTTTTGACTAATTACCATATCTCCCTGAGTTTCTATTTCTTCATCTATAAAATGGAGAGAGTAGTAGGGTATACCATAGAATTTTAGTACGAATTTACTGAGATAAGGTGTGGGAAGCACTTAGCATCACTCCTAGTTCATAGTAAATGCTCAATAAAGCTATAAAACAGCCTAAGCCTTACTTATTACATTTCCCCATAATGAGAACCAAATTTCTCAAGTCAGTTGGAGAGAAGCTATTGTAAATAAAGCTCTGTGATGTGCTGAGCCATACTTTAACTTCCCCATAATCATGAAGTGGGGCACGTATTCACCTGAGCCCTTCCAGGCTGAGGACAGCATGTTTTGCCTGACCTCACTCTAATAAGCAAAGAATACCTGCCTGTGTCCTTTGATTTGGTAAGCAAGTACTGTAGTAGAAAGCCTAGTGATAAGTAGGCAAGAATAAGTTATAAATTTTCCCAAAGATGTCATTACTGCCTTCCAGAAAGTTTGAGGGTCTACTTGAAAATCAGACATGCCCATCTCCACCTCCAATCGCTTTTAGGTGAGGAAAGTGAGGCTCCAAAGATAAGACCATTTGTCACATAGATGGGCAATAATGGGGCTGGGATTTAAACTCCACTTGTTCCAGGATATAACGTTAAGCCCTTTCCATGCAACCTGTAATATCATCACTGCTGGCCGTAGAAAATAACTTTAAACTTTGAAAACAGCTCTTCTTGGCCTTGCGAAAGCAAAGCAGCTTTCCATGCATGGACATACCATAGTCTTTCCTAAGTCTACACCTCCAAGTCAAGCTTTCTCTCCTACCCTTGGCCCGCATTCTGACAGAGATGCAGAATCATACACTTGAGCTGGGAGGTTTTAGCAGCACTTAACGCAACAGGGGAAAACCCAGGGTGACAATAAGATCTTCAAATTCCTTGACTTCAATGAACTTAAACTTTACCAGTCTGTCTATGCACAGGCCGTGGACTTACAAATAAGCTAAAGTGGGCTGCTGTGCCTGATCCTAAATCCTAATGTGACCTTGATACATAGCTTCTGCCTTATCCCAAGAATTCTGAGGCAGGTGATAGAAGATACAGTGAAAGCAGAAGAGAGTCAGTTTCTTATGGAACTATTAAGAAAGTTCTGAGACATAAGGACTTTTGCTTTGGTCATGTATTCAATTGATCAGACTTATGAAGAAGAGAAAGGAGATCCTCCTTGAAGTTAGGAGAAGGGTTTGTTTCACTAGGAGAGCAAGTTTATGATTTTCTGAAAATTGGTGTCATGGTACACATAAACATGGTACAATCTGAATCAGGATGATGGACTTTATCAATGTCAATTTCCTAGTTGTGATATTGTATGGTAGCTATGCAAGGTGTTATTGTTGGGGGAAAATGAAAAAAGGGGATATAGGATCTCCATCTTTTGTCTTACAACTACATCTAAATATACAATTATTTCAAAATAAAAAGTTTAACAATCCTAAGCAAAAAAAAAAAAAAAAAGCTGGAGGCATCATGATACCTGACTTCAAACTACACCACAAGGCTACAGCAATCAAAACAGCATGGTACTGCTACCAAAACAGATACACAGAGCAAACGAACTGAACAGAGGCCTCAGAAGTAACCATCTACAACCATCTGATCTTTGACAAACCTCACAAAAACAAGCAGTGGGGTAAGGATTCCATGTTTAATAAATGGTGTCTGGAAAAGTGGCTAGCCATGTGCAGAAAGCAGAAACTGGACTACTTCCTTACACCTTATACAAAAATTAATTAAGATGGATTAAAGATCTAAACGTAAGACCTAACACCATGAAAACCCTATAAGTAAGCCTAGACAATACCATTCAGGACACAGGCATAGGCAAGGACTTTATGACTAAAACACCAAAAGTAATGACAATAAAAGACAAAATTGACAAATGGGATCTAATTGAACTTAAGAGCTCCTGCATAGCAAAAGAAACAATCATTAGAGTAAACCGGCAACCAAGAGAATGGGAAAAAAAATTTGCAATCTACCCATCTGACAAAGGGCTAATATCCAGAATCTACAAAGAACTTAACAAATTTATAAGGAAAAAACAAGCAACCCCATCAAAAAGTGGGCAAAGGATATGAACAAATACTTCTCAGAAGTAGACATTTATGCAGCCAACAAACACGTGAGAAAAAGCTCATCATCACCAGTCAGATGCTAGAGAGGATGTGGAGAAATAGGAACATTTTTACACTGTTGGTGGGTGTGTAAATTACTTCAACTATTGTGGAAGACAGTGTGGCCATTCCTCAAAGACCTAGAAATAGAAATACCATTTGTTCCAGCAAACCCATTACTATGTATATACCCAAAAGATTATAAATCGTTCTACTATAAAGACACATGCACACATATGTTCACTGCAGCACTGTTTACAATAACAAAGACTGGAAACAACCCACATGCCTACCAATGATAGACTGGATAAAGAAAATGTGGCACATATACACCATGGAATACCATGCAGCCATAAAAAAGAATGAGTTCGTGTTCTTTGCAGGGACATGGATTAAGCTGGAAACCATCATTCTCAGTAAACTGATACAAGAACAGAAAACCGAACACCGCATGTTTTCACTGACAACACATGGACACAGGGAGTGGAACATCACACACTGGGGCCTGTTGGAAGATGAGGGAAATAGGGGAGAGACAGCAGGGGGTTGGGAGATTGGGAAGGGATAACATTAGGAGAAATACCTAATGTAGTTGATGGGGGGATGGATTCAGCAAACCACCATGGAATGTGTATACCTATGTAACAATCCTGCAAGATCTGCACATGTACCCCAGAACTTGAAGTATAATTTAAAAAAAAGAAAGAAGGAAAGAAAATCAGATGTATCATGGCCAGTCACTAGTTCCCAGAAGAAAGAAAGTACTTCTGGACCCTGGACTTTTATTTGGATATAATTTATTTGCTTATATGCCACCTTTGTGGAAGGCTATAAGGAAAAATAACTATTCCATTCTACAGATGGCAAAAATGAGGAAAGATGAGGTTATGTGATCTGCCCAAGGACACAAACTAGTGGATATTTGTGATTCTTTCTCAAGGTCCGGAACATTTTGAAACTTCCTGCTCTGTTTGGAACATCCTCCATGTCGTATCTCTCCAATGTGGAACCTAGAAAAATCACTACCCCAATGTCTTTTGAAACTAACACACGAACATGTGCCCTGGACTCCATGTGAGACTAAGATTCAGAAGTCAGAAATTTAATAAAGAATGCTCTGTGAAAAACCCATTTTTTGTTTCTGTGAATGATAGAAAAGGTGTCCAGATTGAGGGTTGGGAACGATTGCAAGACCAAGTTTCTGGAGCATAAGTGGCACTGGTGCTCAGGAAAATACCAGTGATCCTACCGAGGTGTGGTTTTGCACATGGCTCCTATGAACCTAACCACAGCCCTGCTTTTCTAGTCAAGCCAATGACCCTATGAATTCCCAATAACCTATTAAAACCTCTTTTTCTGCTTAGTCAGCCTCAGTAAACTTCTAGGGCATGCTTTGAGAACCTTGATTGAGTGAGTGAGAACTTCAATCTTGAAAAGTTATACTACTTTCAACATAGTGTTGAGTAAATTTTAAAGTCTGTTTTTTCTTCAAAAAGAGCTTATCTGCTCATCTCAATAAGTCTTTGGTCATGAGAATATGCCATTCCCCAACAGTTCTGAAGAAAGTACGTATTATAATTTACTTTCTTGTTGGAAAGGCTAGCCTAGGACTGTGAGCAAATTGTGCCAAAGTTGCCAGCCTGTTTTGTTCCAAAATCAGACAACTTGACAGGAAAAATATGTCAAAGTAAGGTCAGTCGTTCCACACTATATGACCAATAAATTCTGCTGTTTAATTAAATTTTTCTTTTTCAACCAGTTCTAGCAGTAAGAAAGGACATACTGTTAAATATTTTCTCACTGAAAATATAAGACTCCTAAAATGTGAAAATGTACAGTTATGGACAATAACCTTTTCCCTGAGAAAGGGGAGTTGAAAAGGCCCTCTCCTTCTGTCAACACCATGCTGGATGTCTGGACAAAATAAACTGCATCTCAGTTACTCCATTGAAAACACTGAGACATTTAATTCTACTCTAGTTCTATCTCCCCATACTTCTCAGCAATCTTCTCTGAAAAAAACAAACAAACACAAAAAAGTAAAAAATTCACCTGACAATTTTTAGAATTATTCAGGAATTTTGTAACATTACACCATCAGAACACAGTCTGGAAGCCACAGCCCTAGAGATTTCCTTCACCCATAGTGAGTCCATTTTTCTATTTAGCATGATCTGGGTGTCATCTTTCAATGCTTCCTTGGGCTGAAAATTGGTATGTTTGTTTCACCCCCACCCAAGACCAGGGCCTCCTGATTGACTCAGCAACCCCCAATTTGTTCTGGACCCCCACACCATGCCATTCCCCACACACATTAAGAGCATGCTGAAAATCACCATCTCTCTTAATAAAATGGGTTTGAAGACTTCCCAGAAAAGTCAATGTCTTTTAAACATCGTTGAGCCTACTTTATTATTTAAAATTCAAAATAGATCAATTATCATGTCTAAAACCAGATCAAGACATGGGACAGAGTACTGCCTGGTTTTCAAACTATACACTGCTTCCACTCACACACAACATGCCCTTGCCCTCATCAAAATCATCAAACAACCGAAGAAGAGTAGTCTACCTGGGTCCTTCTAGATGATGACTTGGGGAAAGTTTTCTCATTGCTACCACTGGTTGAAAAGAAAAAACATAAACCTTCTCTGGACTTTACTCAGTTGTTAAACACTGAAGCTAAACTATGGTATCAGATATTTTGTTTCTGTATTATATTATTTATTATAAAACTACATGTTTCACTTAGGTTTACCTTTATCCCAATCTAAGACAAATGGTTATATTTATTTCAGAAAAAGAATAGGTATCCATCCAATCTAAGACAAATGGTTATATTAATTTCAGAAAAAGAATAGGTATCCATCTGTATTCACAGATAAGTAGTTCAAAGAATCTAATAACTCATTTTATGAGAGCATTATCCTGATACCAAAACCTGGCAGAGATACATCTAAAAAAGAAAATTTCAAGCCAATATCCTTGATGAACATTGATGCAAAAATCTTCAATAAAATATTGACAAACCGAATCCAACAGCATATCAAAAAGCTTATCCATCACAATCAAGTCAGCGTCATCCCAGGGATGCAAGGCTGGTTCAACATCCACAAATCTGTAAACGTAATCCACCACATAAACAGAAGCAAAGACAAAAACCACGACTGTCTCAATAGATGCAGATAAGGCCTTCAACAAAATTTAACAGCCCTTTATGCTAAAAACTCCCAATAAACTAGGTATCGACGGATAGTATCTCAAATTAATAAGAGCTATTTATGACAAACCCACAGCCAATATCATACTGAATGGGCAAAAACTGGAAGCATTCCCTATGAAAACTGGCACAAGACAAAGATGCCCTCTCTCATCACTCCTATACAACATAGTATTGGAAGTTCTGGCTGGGGCCCTCAGGCAAGAGAAAGAAATAGAGTAACCGAATAGGAAAAGAGGAAGTCAAATTATCCCTGTTTGCAGATGACTTGATTGTATATTTAGAAGACCCCATCATCTCAGCCTCAAATCTCCTGAAACTGAAAAGCAACTCGGCCAAGTCTCAGGATACAAAATCAATGTGCAAAAATCTCAAGCATTTCTATACACGAATAACAGACAAACAGAGAGCCAAATCATGAGTGAACTCTCATGCACAATTGTCCTGTAATTCTATACATGAAAAAGCAAGAGCTGAAACCCACCATTTCTGGATCCCAAAGCAGAATCACAGACCCCAAACTTTCTGATCTTTGACAATACCTTGGCCAAAAACAGGCACAACCAGATTACTGCCCTGAGTTTCCCAGAAGTTAAGACAGCGTTTCATAATTATCCCAAGTAAAACTTCAGAGTCTTTACCATTGGCTTCTCCGTGAATACACCTGGGATAGCAGATAGCACAGGAAATAATGACATTCACTCCTCATATTGATCTGGCTACTGGAGCAGGAGGGATCGATAAGCATTACTGCAACGATTTGCTGAACTTTCGATTTGAAGAAATCAGATTCTATTTAGGCTTAGAAACCAAGTATCTATCACTCTTCAAAAGAAGTTTGAGGACTGGAGAGAATATTCTGGTAAGAGAGAAAGTAAATGTTGGGGAAATTAGGTTGAAAAAATCCTATAAGTAGGGTAACCAAGTTATTTGAAAGGGTCAAGGCCTATTTCTTCTACACTGGCAGAACCCTCACATGGAAATGATGGTCTCTGGGTAGAACACAACATAATACTGGCTGTCAAATGGTATCTGCTTTTTCTCCCAAACCACCATGAGGTGAGAGTATAGCACAAGCATCACCTCCATTTCCACTGTTATTTCCGAGTTTTACTCCCACCCTCACACACAAGTCCCTCAAATCATCTCATTCTTCCCCTGAGAAACATCACTGTTCTAGTGCTGTGGTCTGAATGTTTGCGTAACCTCAAAATTCATGCATTGAAATTTAATCCTCAGTATAATGGGATTAAGAGGTGTGGCTTTTAGGAGGTAATTAGGTCATAAGAGCAGAGCCCTCATCAATGGGATCATGGACCTCATCAAAGAGGCCTGGGGAAGCTCGTCAGTCCTTTTTGCTCTTCTGCCACGTGAGGACACAGAGAAGGTGCCACCTATCAATCAATTTGGTGTCTAGAGCCCTCTCTAGACACCAAATCCACTAGCACCTTGATTTTGGACTCTCCAGCCTCCAGAATTGTAAGCAGTAAATTTCTGTCGTTTATAAGGTAACTGGTCTAAGGTATTTTGTTGCAGCTACCCAAACGAACTAGGATACCTAGTTACTCACCACCCTCCTGGTCAAAGCCTTACCTTCAATGAGAATTTAGACGTCTGGCTCAGAGTTTTCCTCTCTACTTTGGGAGAAAAACACTGTCCTGAGTTTCCCAGAAGTAAGGCAGGTTTTCACAATTATTCCAGGTAAAAGTTGGGAGAAAAACTAACTCATTTGAGAGGCTAATGCTACTCTTATTCTCATAGATCCCAATATTGACGTGGATAACCTACACAAGTCTTGGTCACACAGTTACTTGACTTCCTCAGTACCAATGACCCTTCCTAGTTATCCTGGTTGGAATGCAGAATTGTTCTATCTCTGAAATGAGACTCCACTATCCTATTTTCTGACCAAAACCTCTACTCCGCTCCAGACACCTTACTACCGTATTCCCAATTACACCTATTTTCTTGGCTTTACCGCTATCTCCAGTACCTTGAGCCCTCTGATTTTTCCCAGCTAATCACTAATTCATATTCACAGCCTACTCATCTGGACCCCACGGGCCTGGTCAATCTTGAGAATCACACAGTTAACAGACTTTCTGCCTCATCAGAAAAGACCCTAAATCAGTATTTTGTCTGCTTTTACTCTCAAATATTCAGAAGCCTAATTCTAAATGCAAAATTAAGAACTGTGCTTTCAGTTGCAACTACCAAAATTTATTGTTAAAGAAATAGAATTTTAAGATGGATTGGATCTTACAAATAATCTACCACAAGTCCCCCTTAATTTACAGATGAAGGAACAGAAACCAAAAGACGTGCAGTAACTTGCAAAGGTCACAGAGCTCATCAAGCAGCAAGGTTAGAACCAACTCCCAGGGCGCCTGACTTCCTGACTCCAAGCTTAATGTTCTTTTCTTTATGTCACATCACCTTTCCTGGCCAGTAACTGGTGATTGGCACACACACAGCCACTTACATAAAAGACGTTTATTCTCTGAGCTAGGGAATTTTACACCAAAGAAGCATCCCTTACAATGTTAGAACACTTTTTTTTTTTTTTTTAAATAAAGAACTCTCTCGTCTAACTGGGGAAAAATAAATACCAACCATAGAGAAATCATACACACTCTCTATAATAATTGATGAACCTACAAATGGGGACTGAATCCTGAGACTAATTTCCTGCCACAAAATTTCTTAGTCCTAACGGGTATCAGCATCACCAGGAGAGATTTTTAACAGAATTTAGGATGTTTGTACCCTCCTAGATCCAATATAAACAGTGAGATACATTGCCTGTGTAAATTCTGATCTTAAAAATATCTCTTCGAATTAACAAAATGTAATTTATAATTTTTAGCAACACAGTATTTCTATAGAAAGCTGGTTGTTAATTCAGAAAATATGGAAGCATTTGAATTCTTGCCTTGAAATTTTATAAAACCATTTTAAAATGCTAAGTGTTAATCTGTATTTTCTATCCATTCATCTACATATTTATTTAATTTTAATTATTTGGAGTTTTTTTAATTTAACTTTTAAGTTCAGGGGTACATGTGCAGATTTGTGACACAGGTAAACTTGTATCATGAGGGTTTGTTGTACAGACTATTTCATCACCCAGGTGTTAAGCCTAGTACCCATTAGATATTTTTCCTGATCCTCTCCCTCCTCCACCCTACGATAGGCTATAGTGTCTGTTCTTCCCTTTTATGTTTCCATGTGTTCTCATATTTTAGCTCCCATTTGTAAGTGAGAAAATGCAGATTTGATTTTCTGTTTCTGCCTTAGTTTGCTCACGATAATGGCCTCCAGTTCCAACTCTGTTGCTGCAAAGAACATGATATGGTTTTTATGGCCACATAGTATTCCATGGTGTATATGCACCACATTCGCTTTATACAGTCTACCGTTGATGGGCGTTTAGGTTGATTTCATGTCTTTGCTGTTGTGAATAGTCCTACAGTAAACATACATATACATGTGTCTTTAGGGTACAACTATTTATATTCCTCTTGGTAGGTACCCAGAAATGGGATTGCTGGGTCAAATGGTAGTTCTGTTTTTAGGTCTTCTAGGAATTGTCACACTGTCTTCTACAATGTTTGATCTAATTTCAACTTCAACCAACAGCGTATAAGCATTCCTTTTATTCCACAACCTCACTGTCATCTGTTATGACTTTTCCATAATAACCATTCTGAGTGGTGTGAGATGGCATCTCATTGTGGTTTTGATTTGCCTTTCTCTAACAATTAATGATGTTGAGCCTTTGTCCATATGATTGTTGACTGTATGTATATCTTCTTCTGAAAGTGTTTGTTCATGTCCTTTGCCCACTTTTTAGTGGGGTTGTTTTTTTCATGTAAATTTGTTTAAGTTCCTTAGAGATGTTGGATATTAGACCTTTGTCAGATGCATACTTTGCAAAAGTTTTTTCCATTTTGTAGGTTGTCTGTTCACTGTGTTGATAGCTTCTTTTGCTGTGCAGAAGCTCTTAATTAGATCCCATTTGTCAATTTTTGCTGTTGGTCGAATTGCTTTTGACATCTTTGTCATGAAGTCTTTGCCAGTTCCTATGTCCAGAATAGTATTGCCTAGATCAAAAGCTCTAGTAGTGAAGGCAAGTTCTCTAGATATTTAAGCTTTTTAATTAATTCTGATGCACTTCTATATCAAGAAGCTTTACGGAGTATATCTGCAGATCCTGACTGTGAGAGGTATAGGCTCTTTAGGTCTATCACTTCACAGTCCAGAGACTTCTTGGCAGCTGCTACTCTTGAGCTAAAGATTCCCAAACTGAGCATGTGTGGACATCAGCCCTGATCAAAAACTCATACCCAATATTACTCATATGTGTAATTCAGGCTTAGGGATAAGCTAACTGTATGTATTGTACCTGTTAACATACTTCTCTTCACTCCTCACACACACGCCGTCCCAGCCACTGGTAACTACTATTTTACCTTCTACCTACATGAGATCAGCTATTTCAGCTCTTGCAACTGTATGAGACTATATTATCTTTGTCTTTGTATGCCTGGCTTATTTCACTTTACATTATGACCTCCAGTTCTATTCCTGTTTGTGCAGACCACAAGATTTCATCCTTATGGGGTTTTTTTGGCCAAATAGTATTTTATTGTGTATATATAACACATTTCCTTTTCCATTCATTCACTGATGGACACTTAAGCTAATTCCATACCTGTATGTCTTCTTTTGAGAAATACCTATTCTGATCTTTTGTTTCAGTTTTTAATCAAATTATTTGTTTTTGCAATTGAGTTGTTTGAGCTCCTTATATATTCTGGTTATTAATCCCTTGTCAGATTGGTAGTTTGCAAATATTTTCTCCCATTCTGTGGGTTGTGTCTTCATTGTGTTGTTTCTTTGCTGTGCAGGAGCTTCTTACCTTGATATAATCCCATTTGTCTATTTCTGTGTTGGTTGCTTATGTTTTGTGGTTTTACACAAAAGTGTTTTCATGTAGTCCAATGTCCTGGAGCATTTCCTTGATGTTTTCTTCCAGCATTTTCATAGTTTGAGGTCACAGATTTAAGTCTTTTATTCATTTTGATTTGATATTTGTATATGGTAAGAGACAGGAGTCTAGTTTCATTCTTCAGCATATGGATATCCAGTTTTCCCAGCACCGTCTATTGAAGAGACTCTCCTTCATTGTTCTTGGTGTCTTTGTCAAAGATGAACTGACTGTAAATGTGTGGATTTATATCCTGGTTCTCTATTCAGTCCCATTTGTCTGTGTCTGTTTTTATACCGATACCATGCTGTTTGGGATAATACAGCCTTATATTTTCAAGTCAGGTCATGTGATGCCTACAGCTTTGTTATTTTTGCTCAGGATTGCTTTGGCTACTTGGGCTGTTTTTTGGCTCCATACAAATTTTAAGATTGTTTTTCTGTATCTATGGAAAGTGTTATTGCAGTTTGGTAGTTTTCTGTAATGATAACATTTGGGTATTTTCTCTTCCTTGTTTGTGTGTCTACTCTACCAATGGTTTTATAACTTTTTGTGTTTTCATGATGGTAGATCTCATCCTTTTGCTTGTAGGTGTAGAACTCCTTTAAGCTTTTTTTGTAGGACTAGTGTAGTGATGATGAATTACCTCAGCTTTTGCTTGTCTCAGAAAGATTTTATTTCTACATCATTTTTAATGGGTAGCTTTGCTGCATAGTATCTTTGATTGACAATTTTTTTCTTTCAGCATTTTGAATATATGATCCCACTGTCTCCTGGCTTGTATGATTTCTGCTGAGAAATTCACTGTTGGTCTAATGAAGTTTCCCTCATATATGACTTGATACTTTTGCTTTTTTTTACAATTCTCTTTGTCTTTGACAGTTGGACTATAATATGTCTTGGAGAAGACCCTTTTGAGTTATATCTATTTTGGCATCCTTGAGCTTCCAGTATCTAAATGTGTAAATCTATTAATAGACTTTTGGCATCCTTGAGCTTCCTGTATCTAAATGTGTAAATCTATTAATAGATTCAGGAAGTTTTCAGCTATTATTTCATTCAGCAGGTTTTCTATGACTTTGCCCACCTCTTCTCCTTCTGGAATGCTCAAAATTTGAATATTTGGTCACTTTATGGTATCCATATGTTCCATGGGCTTTCTGTTTGTTTTCAGAGACAGGATCTTCTCTGTCATCTAAGCGGAAGGGCAGTAGTGCAATACAGCTCACTGCAGCCTCAACCCCCCAGGTTCAATCAATCCTCCAACCTCAGCCTCCCAGGTAACTGGGACTACAGGCATGTACCAGCATGCCTAATTTTTTCTTTTTTGTAGAGACAGGGTGGATTTATATCCACCTGACTGATCTTAAACTCTTTGACTCAAATGATCTGCCACCTCAACCTCCCAAAGTTGTGGGATTACAGGCACGAGCCACTTCATCTGGCCTCTTCGTTCTTTTTCTTTCTTTCATCTGACTGGGTTGTTTCAAAAGATCTGTCTCCAAATTCTAAAATTGTTTTTGCTTGATCTAGTCCGTTGTTGAAGCTCTCGATTGTATTTTTTATTTCATTCTTGAATTCCTCAGTTCCAGAATTTCTGTCTGGTTCTTTCTTGCGATATTTATTTCTGTGTTGAATTTCTCATTTATATCCTGAATTGTTTCTCACTTCATTATAATATTTATCTGTTCTCTTGTATCTCACTGAGCTTCTTTCATATCATTATTTTGATTTTTTCATGCATTTTTTAGATTTCTTTTTAACTGGAATCTTTTGCTGGGGAATTACTGAGTTCCTTTGAAGGTGTAATGTTTTCTAGCTTTTTCACATTTCTTCTATCTTACATTTTTACAATTTTTTGGATTGACTTTTGTAGGGAAAATTTTTTTCCTGTAGATGAATCTAAGTGTTGGGTGGTGAGGCACTTGAGCTTTGATTATAAGCGTGTGCAGTAGTGTAGTCTTCATATGATTTTGCATTACTCTACAGTGCTGTCTGTGAAATCCTCAGTTGCTTAGGCTGTAGTTGTTAGTGGAGGATGTGGTAAGGCTTTGCTGAGGACAGGTATATTCAGTGCACCACTTCTTGGGTCCTACTGGTGGCAATAGCAGCCTGAGTATGCCTTTCCTCTGGCCCCTGGGAGGCATACATAGGCACTAGTGTTATTGAGTTCATCAGCCTGAATGGAGGCCAGCCAGTTCATTGGCCTTCATACAGCTTGCTGGGGTGCCAGCAGTAGCAGTGGTGGGTCTCAGGCAGCATTCACTGGTGTTAATGGTGGTAGTGAAGAGCTGTCGCCATAGGTGGCACATGCAGGTGGGTGCCAATGGTGGTGGTGGTGGTGGCAGTGGCAGGCTGGGGGGCCCATCCTTAGTCACCCAAGAGGAGTATGCACATGCCAGCAGTGGTAGACAGAACAGGGTAATCTCCAGGCCTCCAGACAATGCACAGAAGCACTGATAGGAGAGCCATCAAGCAGTGCAGGCATTGATGTTACTTGCAGCAACATGCTTGCTCATGGCAAGGTCGTCACTGACCTCCTCATTGTTCAATCCAATGATCAATTCTTATATTAATTGACCCCACAGCATCACGTAGCATAAATACTTCCTCTTTTTTGAAATATTCTCTTTATTTAGCTTCCAGCAAAAGATACTCCTGGTTTACCACTAACTCACTGACTGCTCATTTCGCTCTCCTTTGCTAGTTCCTTTCCAACTCCTTGACCTCTTAGTTCTAAAATGCCCCAGGCTTCCATTCTGTATCTAGATTCACTCCCTTAGTAACAACCGATAGCTCATATATCTTCAGCCTATACCTCTCCAGTTAATTCCAGACTAATAACTCCAATAGTCACCCAAGATCTCCACTCAGATGCCTAATCATTCAAATTCAAAAGAGCCAAAATGAATTCTGAGCTTTCCCTGACCCACAAAACCTATGCTACCTGAAACCTTTCCAAACTCAGTTCAAGCCATTTTATCCTCTGTTGCTCAGGCCAAAAATGTTTATCTTTTATTCTTTACTTTCTCTCATATCCCACATCTAATCTGTCAGCAAATTCTATTGACTCTACCTTCAAGACAGTTCCAGAATGAGGTGACTTCTCACTACCTCCCTCTGCCTCTATGGTGTAAGCCACTGTGATCTGTTGCTTGGATGCAGTCACCTCCTAACTGGGCTTGCTACTTCCACCACTGGCCACCTAAGGTTAACTGTGAAGGCAGAAACCAGAATAATCTTTTCAAAGCCTACAATCAAGTGACTCCTCACTCAAAACCTCCCAGTGGCTCCTCATCTCATTCAGTGTAGCAAGAAGGAATGAAAACTTATGTCTCTAAGTCCTGTGCTATTCAAGTCAGAAGCTTTTACATTCTGCTGGTTGCTTCTCTTTTTTCTCAGCTTTTTATTTTGAAAAATGTTACACCTACAGAAGAGTGCCAAAAATATAATGAACATCCACATTTGCTTAATCTAGATTCACCCATTCTTAACATTTTGCCACATTTCCTTCATCTTTCCCAATATATATTTGTATATGTCTGTATATGCATATACATTTTCTGCTGATCCCCTTGAGAATAAGTTGCAGACATCATGCTTTATCCAAAAATATTTCAGCATCTGTCTTCTATAAATAAGACATTCTCCTATATAACTAGAATACAGCAATTACACTTGAGACTTTTTATATAAATACAATTATTTAATATGCGATCCATATAAATTCCCTCAATGACATCTGTAATGTCATATCAATCCAGCAATCAAGCATCCCACACTACATTTAATGTTTTAGTTCCCTTTATTATAAACCCTTCCTTTTTTTAGTTTTATGACATTAATTTTTTTCAAGAAGACAAGTTGGTTGTTTTGTCAAATGTCTCTACATTTGTATTTGCTTGTTTCCTCATGCTTAGATTGTTGACGAGACTAACTAACTAGGTGATGTTTAGTTGCTTCCCTTTAAATGAGATGTTTTCAAGTCAATAAAATAAAATAAGCAATACCACAATCCTATCTCCTCCATCTTGGAGACCCATCCTAGCATTTCATCAGAGTCATTCAGTAAAATACTCTTCCCTTAGGATCAGTTTGGAGCACGTGGTAGACCTTGATGAACTCTCCCTAGTTCACTGGAGCTCCAGAAAAATAACTAGTAGTGATATTAGAGATAAAAATGCCTAAGTTGATAGATTTTTCTATTTTAGGATCATGAAGAGACTTCTGACATAGCATTTTACATTGAATACCGAGACACTGAGCTCCTCTGTTCACTGTCTAAATTATGTTTGTGTTTATTTGGAAAAATTAACACAAACACATAAGAAAACAAGTGAAACAATCCAATGCATACAATAAAATTAAATCTTCATCTTAATCCAAATCCTCCCAGTTCCACAACCCAGACAACCAGTGTTAGCTATTTCTCGTGTACTTGTTAAAATACTCTATTAACAAGCATAATACACACAGCTCTCCATCTTGCTTGTTAATGCTACAGATCTTTCTGTGTTAGCACAGATACATTTACATCTTTCTTGTTAACCAATATTCCCTAGACTAGAACATATTCAAATCAACCATATTGATTCAAATTATGAATCAACCGTAATTTACTTAAATGATCTCCAATTGATAGATATATATTCCTATTGCTATTAAACAAGGCTGGAGAAACATCTTTGTATATCACTTATTTAAACACTTCTCCTAGAATAAATTTCTAGGTGTGGAATTACTAGGTTAAAAGATATGTGTAAATTTTTAATTTTGTTAGATAGCATCCAGATGCCCTCTAAAATTGTTATACCCATTTTTCTCTCATTCATATTTGACATTGACAGTTTCTTCACCCTCCACACCAGATGTTATCAAATATCTAAATTTTGGTAACCTGATAAGTATCTCCTTGCTTGGATTTGCATGTTTTTAACTGGAAGTAATGCTGAATATTTTTTATATTTGTATAATCTATTTATATTTATTTCTCTGTGACCTATTTCTATTCTTTGCCTATATTTATATAGTCATTATTTTTCCCATGTTAATAATCATCTAGTGCTTCTTCAGCTTGAAATGACTATTATGGAAAATAACATCTTTTCTTTGTCAAAGAAATATATGAACCACTTGAGCATTCAGCTATTCCTCATGGATTTATAAAGCCTAGGTTATTTTCTTAAAATCACATATTCTGCTTCTACTACTGTAAAAAAGACCACAAAAGATATCTCATATTTTCACAGTTTTGGGGTTATCGTGTCAAATTTGATAAGCCTGACCAGAGTATAAGAAAGCTTTCAGCCCATACTAGGTAAAGATTTAATATTAAAGTAGACTTCCTAGAATTTTTATTACCTCTTTATTTCCCTATTCTCCATCATTTTGGGAAGAAAAAAATGCCCTCCTTCAAGTCTCTTGTAATTGCTCTCCTTTTTATTTTATCGTCTGTCATCAATTTTTGACCAACAAAGAGTTCTTAGCTTATGATAGATACTCTGTAAATATTTAGTGGTTATTGGACTGAGACATTGATCACCACCTGCGAGGGTCTGTCTTGTAAACCCTGACTCTGCGATGGATGAATGAAATACACTCACACACTAAGTACAGTGAAGGAGTGGGCTAAGAAGGCTATCAGCTGCTCTCAGAGGGTGATTGCAGCTACCCAACCCCTCACTAGCTGTTCTTTCTTGCATTTATTCAGTATAGATTTAATAACAGAAGTTCTAAGTCACCACACTTGTAGATAATTAACATGGTTAAAAGAGTGGTTTTACAAATGCTAAAAGCTTTGGTTCCAGGGCCCAGAGCCAACACCATTAGCAGGTAACCTCCCTTTGACCTCCCACCAACAGGGCCATTCAGCACACAGTTTACATGAGTAAACATGCTAGTTACAGTAGAGGCAAAGGAATGTAGGGTAAACAGACTTAACTGAGGAAGCTTCTATTATCCCTAATCTTCACTCTATGACCTAATGCTCTAAGGTAAGAACTGGCTGCCTTCAGCCTGTTCCATTATTACAAGTTACTGAAAATCTTTCAGCCTTCCAAAAGGTTTGAGACTATATCTTATAACTTTCCCCAAAATTTCCCCTAATATTTTGCCAACCACGCTGAGTGAATCCCAACATTAGACTAAGATATGAATGATACCAAGCCTCCTTCAGAATGCTTTTTTATTCATACGTCTGCTACTCTTGATTAGAACTTATAAGGACATCAAGTATGCACCCCTGTTTCCTAATGATAAAATCATAGGTTTGCTCCCATTTTGCCCACATGATACACCATGCAGATGCTTCACTACATTAACTGTTTTAAAAGTGTCTCCTCCAAAATTCAGGTGTTCCAATATGATAGTATTAGGAGGTGGGGCCTTTAAGAGATAATTAGGTCATGAGGGTTCCTCTTCTTATGAATATAAAAGAGGTTTCACAGAGAGTTCAGATCATTTGCCCTTCTACCTTCCACTCTGTAATGACAGAACAAAAAGACCATTACCAGATGTCAGCTCCTTGATCTTGGACTTCCAAACCTCTAGAACTGTAAGGAAAAAAACTGTGTTCTTTCTTAACTAACCAGTCTCAAGTATTATGTAATAGCAGCACAGAGATATGACAGCATCATGACATTTTGTTGTACTTAGGCACTTAGTTCACATGATATTTACATATCGGTCTACCCTACTATGCTGGAAACTCCCTGAAAACTAGGCTGTATCTAATTCATATCCATACTGAGGGCTCAGTACAGACTCTGGCACATGGTAATGCTTCAGTAAATATATTGAACGAACAAATAAATAAATAAAGTTGTATGAGCTGGTCGCTTATTACCAATTAACATAAAACCTGAGGCAACCCTTCCCAGCTTATACCTCATTTTAGGAGCATTTCCCCCAATAGACACTTTCTCCCAGAAGCAGGAAGAAAATCAGTTCATTCTGAATTAATCAGGAAAAGCTTTTGGAGACTTAACCATTGTCAGATCTCCCTCAGTGATTATTGTAAACTAAATTACAGAAATATTTTATAAAACAATTTAAAATATTTAATCAGATGCTGAATACTTCTCAGAGGAAAACTGCTCTCTTTTCCCTGGTTAGATAGTGTTCTGTTTTTATTCAGCCCAAAAGAGGTAAATGATTATATGAAATATAAATACAGAAATACATAACTAAAAGTGAAAACTGTTAGTAACTTGGAACCCTCAGAAGCCAGGCTGGCTTGAATATATCTACGCTAGGATTACTATCTCCTTCCATCCTGAGATAGTGATAATTTTGCAATATAGGGAAACCTTTTGCCAGAAAGGCAACAATGTGTGACCCAGCACTGGGAGACAAGCCTAGGAATACAGGAACAGCCTTCATTCTCAGCTTGAATTGTTTCTTGATGAAATTCTACAATGCAAAAAAAGTTTTTGCTGTATTCCGAACTGCAGCTTGTCATATCACAATGATTAGACTAACAGCTTGGCTTGAGATCCTAGGAGAAAAATAATTGACTAGGGGCTAAGAGACTTGAGGGGAACTAGCCCGCTTCTGATGCTGCATGACTGAGAAGAAGCAGTATCACAGAATCAAGATGGTTTAAAGCTGGAGAGAAACATCTCAAAAATAAGAGACCTGGACCAGGTAAGAAAACTAAATCCAAAAGAGGTGCCAGCTTTTCCTGTGTGCAATTGTGAATGAGCTGAGGAAACAAAGAGAGTGAGTATGGAACCACCTCTTTCCAAAAGTTTGGTAGTGAAAGGAAGGAAGGCATCAGGAACTTCTTAAATGCTTCATGACTTGGCAAGGATTGGTGTTATAAGGGTCTCACTAAGGGAGAAGTCACAGCTCATGATACTGACTGATGAAAGGGTGATTGTTTAAGTTGCAGAAAATCAACTAATATGAATAGCAAAAAAAAAAATATACGATTTGGGCTGCATACTCTTTTGATATACAAATTCATTCAGTCTATATATTTTGAGACCTAAGATATTTCACTCCTATGTAATCTATGGAAGTACAGAAAAATAGGCTCCCAGCAGTATTTACATCTCAATCCCCAAAACCTATGAGTATATTACCTTACGTGGCAAAAGAGACGTGGCAGATGTGACTAAGTTAAGGACTTTGAGATAGTATCTACCTGTGCCCAATGTAATCGAAATACTTGTAGGAGGAAGGCAAGCAGGTCCAAGGGAGAGAAGGAGATGTGATAATAGAAGCAGAGGTCAGACCAAGGCAAACAAGGGGTCAACCAGCCAAAGAATACAGGCCACCTACTGTAGCTAGAAAAGGTAACGAAATTGATTCTCCCCTGGAGCCTCTAGAAGAAACACAGCCCTGCTGACACCTCAGTTTCTGAACTTCTGACCTCCAGAACTAAGATAAATTTCTGTTGTTTAAAGCCACTAAATTTGTGGTGATTTGTTACAGCAGCAACAGGAAACTAGTACAGAATTTAAATGAATTATTAAGAGAAAATTTTCACATTTAGTAGACTTCAGCTCCGAACCATGGGAATATGGGCAGTATTCATAAAGCATTGTGGTCTGACCACCACCATTCCCAGATTATGGTCTTTCACAACTCTATGGCATGCGCTCATTCTGTTTCCTCTCCCTATTATTTCCTTTTGTTCTTTTCCTACCTGTCATATTTCCACTCATCTTTCAAAGCAGCTCAAATAAAACGACCTTGTCTAGGATGATCTCTCTTATGCCTTTAGGAAGACTTAAGTTTTTCTTTTTTGTTCCCATTGAACTTTGTTTATACTACTGCTACACCATTTACCATGGTCTATCAGTAAATTAACCTTCATGCCTCCCCTAACACATCCCTGCCTTGCCCAAATCTTCACAGGAGTAAATGTTAATCCAATCCCCAGTTGGTAGACTACCAAGCAGTTTGTGGACAAAATCTTTTCCCATTATTTCTTTTTTTAATTGTGGTAAAATACACATAACATAAAATTTACCATTTAATCATTTTTAAATGTGACGTTCAATAGTATTAACAATGTTGACATTGTTGTACAACCAATCTCCACAACTCTATTTATCTTGAAAAACTGAAACTCTTCACCCCTCAAAGAGCAATTCTTCACTTTTCCCTTATCCCAACTTCTGACAGCTCCCATTCTACTTTCTCTCCCTACAAATTTTACTACTCAAGATATCTCCTATAAGTAAAATCATATAGTATTTGTCTTTTCCTGACTGGTATATTTCACTTAATATCTTCAAGGTTCAGCCGTGTTGTACCATGTCTCAGGATTTGTTTTCCTTTGTAAGGCTGAAAAATATTCTATTGCATGTATATACCAAATTTTGTATATCTATTCATCCATCAACAGTCATTTGGGTTGCTTCTACTTTTTAATTTTTATAATAATGCTGCTATGAATGTGGGTGTACAAATATCTCTTTAAGTCCCTGTTTTGAGTTATTTTGGGTATATTCTCAGAAGTGGAATTGCTGGATAGTATGATAATTCTAAGTTTTTTTAGAAACCACCATACTCTTTTCTGTAGTTACTTTGCTATTTTATATGCCGACCAACAGTAAGCCAGTATTCAAATTTCTCTGCATCTTTTCCAACACTTCTATTTCCTGTTTTGTTTTGTTCGTTTAATTTTTTTTTAGTAGTAGTAGCAACAGCTATCCTCCAAGGTACGAAATGGTATCTCATTTTGGTTTTGATTTACATTTTCCCAAATGATTAGGGCATTTTCATCTACTTGTGCTTTATCATTTGGGTAACATCTTTGGAGAAATATCTATTCAAGACCTTTGCCAATTTTTTAATTGAGTTGCTTGGTTTTCACTGTTGTTGAGTTGTCATAGTTCTTTATATATGTTGGATAGTAACCGTTCATTAGATATGTGATTTGCAAATATTTTCTCTCATTTCATAGGTTGGTTTTTACTGTGTTGTGTCCTTTGATACACACAAGTTTTTTATTTTGATGTAGTTCAACGTATATGCTTTCAGTGTCATATTCGAGAAGTCATTACCGAACCCAATGTCATTAAACTTCTCCCCTATGATTTCTATTAAGAGTTTTATAGTTTTAACTCTTAGGGTTAGGTCTTTGGTCCATTCTGAGTTAATTTTTGTATATGATATAAGGTAAGGATCCAACGCTATTCTTTTGCACATGGATGTGCACTTTTCCCAAAATCATTTGTTGAACTTAAATGAATTTTCTTGCCTATGTAAGCTAAATGACATTGAAATATAAAAAGGACCCTTAATATGCATTAAAATCCATAACCACTAAGAAATCATAACAATGCAGCTGTAAAACAAATGAGTTCCTTATCAGGAGAAAAGGCTGTGGTCAGCCTGGGATGCAAAAGTACTAAGCAGGATATGAAAATGCAAAACAAAAGGTCAGGCTTAAACAAAGGCAGTTTGAAAAGCCTTGTCAGTGGCACAGCAGCTCAAAGATGCTCTATTTCATCTCTATAGATTAAAGGTACTATAGATTTAATCCAAAAAGAGTGGCTCTACCAGTCAATACAGATAGGAAAACATACATCTTGATGTCTAATTACCTTTCAGGACTCAATGATTATAGAACTCATTGAAACATTTCAGATTAATGTTGTGATAAAATGGTTTCACTTATAATACTTACTGCCTCATTTCTATTCAATCATTATAATGTGTTGATTAAAAAGGATATCTACTTCCAACTTCTTTAAAAACTGCCATTAACTTGTATTCTAAGATTGCTTTAGGATCACGTAAGATCCATTCTGCCTTTAGACTCATTTGTTAGCACAACAATGTCAACTGCACCTGTACTACAACTTACGTTTCTAACAGTCATTATTATAAACATGATACCATTCAGTAAAACAGAACATCAGTATCTAAAAATTTTCAAAGGTTTATTTTTACTTTTTACAGTAAAACTTTTGCTACTCAAAAGATTAAACTTCAATTTTCTAGGCATTACATCATTCCTGAAAAATACCGCATAGAGGAGGTTTAGAGCAGAATGCAAACAGTTATCACAGCTCAGGATACAAGTGAACAGAAACCTATGAGTCTGCTTAGCCGATTTGCAAGTTATTAGCTCATAAAATTGTGCTAAATTTATGAAATTAAAATGAATACTCTGCAATCACAATGAGGTTTTTGGTCCCTTTCTTTAAATTCTTCTAACATAAATACATGACCAGTAGCACAGACAAAGATCAGTCAAATAAGAAGAGCTTAGGTGTCGAAAATACATGATCAACCCAGTTTCCTCCTTCCTGCACCACAGGGCATAGCTTTATGCCATCTGGTGATTATTAGGGGAGAAACATGCCATCTGCCACTTCTGCTAATACGTGGTGGAGGAATAGCTCTCCTCACTCTGTAAACCTATGGGAAATTTCCTTAGGCCTGTTTACATGCCCCCAGGGCTCCAACTGAGTTAGAATTTACTCTGAGAGAGAGAGTCTCTGTGTGTGTGTGTGTCTGTGTGTGTGTGTCTGTGTGTGTGTGTGTGTGTGTGTGTCTCCCCATATATTCAACATCAGAGTGAGAAATCCATTTCTATCCCTTTCATATAACCCTTTAAGTGTCACAGGAGTCTGTGTCTGGCCAGGTTAATAGCAAATCTCTTTCTATCCTGCCTAACTCAAAGCCAAGATACTATTAGATACAATCTAAACTAGAGGGACAAAATTGGATGACAGCCATAAAAATAGATTATAAAACAGACACAAATTGAATTTAAGGTGTGAAAATGACCTGCTATTCCTTTTGTTTTTCATCCCCCACAGAAAGAACAGAACCAAAATCATCCTCCAATAAATGTCTTCATAGGGTCTTACAGAACAATTCTTAGTATGTCATAGCTTTCCTTATGCCAGTCAAAAGTGCATTTTTCTTACAACACTTAGAAAGGATGGGGCATAAAATTTTTTTAAAGACACCTTAGCTGAGATTCAAATTTGAACTATTTCTAGAGCCTTATGAAGTAGGAACTAATAAACAGAAAAATAGACATAAGTTTTTCCCCAACTATGTCAGGCCTACCAGTTTCTTAAATCACTGTATATAATAAGGACTCCACATATATATTAGATAGACAGACAGACGGAATGAAATAAATCTCCCCTCCCCATAGAATGGAATAAATTGGCCCCATTTGATGATTCAACTTTACCCATAGAATGTTTATATTCTAATGAAGTAAAAAATAAACTTTTAAAAAATCCCTAAATGACTATTTTTAAAACATCAATATGGAAGCCTGTTATAGCAGAAAGATCACAACAACCTGATTCTGGATTCCAAGGTCCTAGTCTCAATTCTTAAAATAACTGTAAATTTCTGAGCAAGTCATCTAGCCTCTCTTTGCCTCGGATTCCTCATCTATCAAATAATCACTGCTACCTACCCCAGCCAGTCTCACAGGACTGTCAGGAAAATCTACAAAACACTGAAGATGAATGGAGCCATGTGCATAAACTAAAGGATTAAATGCTTATCAGTAAAGACTGCAAACTAACTTGTTAAACAGGATAAGATTTTACCAAGTGATATTTGTAAAACTTTTGCACCAAATGAAACAGAAGAACTGCTTCCAGCCAAGATGGAGTAACAAGAACTGGATTTACTTTATAGCCTGGACAGCTAAAAAATTGGACAAAATCTATGAAGCAACTCTCAAGACATTGTATATCTAAAAGCAAAACACTATAAATTCCAAAAAGACAGAAAGCAAATGTGGTAAGGCCTTCTATTACCCCAACTTACTACTTGGAGAACATTTCCAATCCATGGCACAGGGATGGAGGGACTCACTTAGAGCCCACATTTCTCCCTAAACTGAAGAGACAAATCTGGAAAACCTGAGGTAGTCGGGGAAAGGAGAATTCACAACACCAAGTACCAAAGAAGACAGAGTTACATGGAAAAAGGATACCAGAAATATGCAGGGAATTTCCTTCAATACTTCACTTGGGTACTGATCAGCATGTACATGTGAGAAAACTATTGTGCAAAAAACAACCTAGAAAATAAGTAGTGGCAACAGTGCTTGGAGTTCACAATGGAATGGAAATAGTGTCTGTTCCCAAAAGCCCAAGTGAGAATTCATTAACGACAAGGCATCAAAGTACAAAAAAAGTCTCACTTCAATGGGGGAATAATTAAACCTAGACTAAAAGCAGGCCTGATCTCACCTAACAAAAACTTTTTAAAGTCTCAAGAATACATATATCAAACATCACATAATACTCCATAAATATATGCAATTATTATTTCTCAATTAATAATAAAACTTTTTAAAATAAAGTTTAAAAAGTCTCAAGAACATTAAATTATTTCCAAATAACTGAACCACATCTCAGAACAAAATGCAAGAACATTTATAGGAATACCAAAATATTCAGCACATAACAAGGTAAAATTCAAAATGTCCAGCATTGAATCAAAAATTACTAGTCATGCAAAGAAGTAGGAAAATACATCCCATAATGAAGAGAAGATTCAATAAAAAAGATGATACAGGTAATAGAATTATTAGGCAAGCAAAATAAAGAATTTATTACTGCATTTTATACATTTAAGAAACTGGAAGAAAGACTGAGCATGTTAAAGGGAGACATAAAAGAGACCCAAAATGAACTTCTAGAAATAAAAACTGTAAAGTCTGAAATGAAAAACATACTGAATAGGATTAAAAGCAGATTAATCATCACAGAAGAATAAAGTAGTGAACTTAAACGGCTAGCAATAAGAACTGTCCAAAATGAAAAACAGAGAATGAGAACAAGAATGAGTGAACCAGAGAAAAAAACAAATCAAAGTGAGAAAATTAACAAAACATTAATGAACTAAAGAATCGTTTTGATCAAATATTTGTTCAATTATAATCAGCAAAGGATAGAAGGTAGACAGAAAGACTGTTTGAAAAAATAGTGGCCAAAAGTTTGCAAATTTGAAAAATAACCCACAGATGCAAAAAGTTCAACAAGCTCCAAGCAAAAGTAACAAATAAAATGATACCAGGTACACCATAATCAAATTTTTCAAAACAAAGCAGCTACCAGGAAAAAACAAGATTAGTACAATGGGCAAAGAAAGCTGACAACAAATTTCTCATTGCAATAAATGTAATCTAGAAGATAAACAACATTTTTTAAATAACTGAAAAAGAAAACCTAGAAATCTTTCGCAGCCAAAAAAAAAAATCGTCTGTCATAAATGAAGGTGAAATAAAAATAGTTTCAGACAAACAAACAGAGAAAGAATTTATATAGTATAGCTGCAATACAGCAAACATTAAGGAGTCGTTTAAGCAGGACATCAGATGAAAATGTGGATAGGAACAGCTCCAGCACACAAGTCCCAGTGAGAATGATGCAGAAGGTGGGTGATCTCCACGTTTCCAACTGAGGTACCTGGTTCTTCTGATTGAGACTGGTTGGAAAATGGGCGCAGCCCAAGGAGGATGAACCAAAGCAGGGTTGGGCAGCACTTCACCCAGGAAGTGCAAGGGGCCTGGGAACTCCCTCTCTTAACCAAGGGAAGCCATTAGGGACTGTTCCCAGCACTCTGGCCCAGATACTGCACTTTTCTCATGGTCTTCACAATCTACAGACCAGGAGGTTCCCTCCAGTGACCATAAAAACCGGGCCCCGGGTTTCCAGCATGAAGCTGGATGGCCGTTTGGGAAGACACCAAGCTAGCCACAGCGGTTTAGTTTTTTATACCCCAGTGGTGCTTGGAAAGCTGGCAAGACAAAACTGTTCACTCCCCTGAAAAAGGGGACTGAAGCCAGGGAGCCAAGTCATCCGGCTTGGCAGGTCCCACCACCATGAAAACCAGCAAGCTAAGGTCTACTGGCTTGAAAATAACGCAGCCAAAACAGCAGTCTGAGCTCAACCTGGGACATTCAAGCTCAGGGTGGGGAGATGCATCTGCCATTTCTGAGGCTCAAATAGGCAGTTTTAACCTCACCTATGTAAACAAAGTTGCCAGGTAGTTAGAACAGGGTGGAGCCCATGGCAGCTCAGCAAGGCTTCCACAGGCAAACTCTGTCACTGGACTCCCTCCTCACTGGGCAGGGAATCTCTGAAAAAAGGTAGCAGCCCGTCATGGACTTATAAATAAAGCCACTACCTTCCTGGGACAGAGCACTTGGGAAAAGGAGTGGTTGTTGGTACAGCTTCAGCAGACTTCAACATCCCTGCCTGGCAGCTCTGAAGAAAGCAGTAAATTCCCCACAACAGTGTTCCAGCTTTCATAGGGACAGACAGCCTCCTCAACTGGCTACCTGACTCCGTGTATCCTGGCTGGGATATACCTCCCAGCAGGGGTTGACAGACACCTCATACAGGAGAGCTCTGGCTGGCATTTGATGGGTACCCTTCTGGGATGAAGCTACCAGAAAAAAGAGCAGGCGGCAATCTTTGCTGTTCTGTAGCCCCTGCTGGTGATTCCCAGGCAAGCAGGGTCTGGAGTGGACCTCAAGCAAACTCCAGCAAAGCTGTAGCAGAGGGTCCTGACTGTTAGAAGGAAAACTAACAAACAGAAATAAATAGCTTCAACATCAACAGAAAGGATGTCCACTCAGACTCCATCCAAAGGTCACAAACTGCAAAGTCTAAAGGTAGGTAAATAAATGAAGATGGGAAGAAACCAGTGCAAAAAGGCTGAAAATTCCAAAAATCAGAACACCTCTTCTCCTCCAAGGATTACAACTCCTCACCAGCAAGGGAACAAAACTGGATGGAGAATGAGTTTGACAAAACGACAGAAGCAGGCTTCAGAAGCTGGGTAATAACAAACTTCTCTGAGCTAAAGGAGCGTATTTGAACCCAACACAAGGAAGCTTAGAACGTGGGGGAAAGGTTAGACAAAACATGAACTAGAATAACCAGCTCAGAGAAGAACATAAACGACTTGATGGAGCAGAAAAACACAACACAAGAACTTCGTGAAGCATACACAAGTTTCAATAGCTGAATCAATCAAGCAGAAAAAGAATATCAGAGAATGAAGATCAACTCAATGAAATAAAGCAGAAGGCAAGATTAGAGAAAAAAGAGTGAAAAAAATGAACAAAGCCTCCAAGAAATATAGGATTATATGAAAAGACCAAATCTACATTTGATCAATGTACCTGAAAGTGACGGGGAGAATGAAACTAAGTTGGAAAACACTCCTCAGGATATCACCAAGGAGAACTTCCCCAAGCTAGCAAAGTAGGCCAACATTCAAATCCAGGAAATACACAGTACACCATAGCAATACTCCTCAAGAAGTGCAACCCCAAGACACATAATTGCCACATTAAGGAGGGTTGAAATGAAGGAAAAAATGCTAAGGGCAGCGAGAGAGAAAGGTTGGATTACCCACAAAGGGAAGCCTATCAGATTCACAGCAGATCTCTTGGCAGAAACCCTACAAGCCAGAAGGGAGTGGGGGCCAATATTCAACATCCTTAAAGAAAAAATTTTCAACCCAGAATTTCATATCCAGCCAAGCTAAGTTTCATAAGCAAAGGAGAAATAAAATCCTTTATGGGCAAGAAACTGCAGAGAGATTTTGTCACCACCAGGCCTGCCTTACAAGAGCTCCTGAACGAAGCACTAAATATGGAAAGGAACAACCAGTATCAGCCACTGGAAAAAACATACCAAATGGTAGAGACCATTGATACTATGAAGAGACTGCATCAATTAACTGGCAAAACAACCAGCTAGCATCATAATGACAGGATCAAATTTACACAGAACAATATTAACCTTAAATGTAAATGGGCTAAATGCCCCAATTAAAAGACACAGACTAGCAAAATGTAAAGGAACAAAAAACAAGGAACGTAAAGGACCTCTTCAAGAATAACTACAAACCACTGCTCACCAAAATAAGAGAGGACACAAACAAATGGAGGAACATTCCATGCTTATGGTTTGGAAGAATTAATATCGTGAAAATGGTCATACTGCCCCAAATGATTTATAGATTCAATGCTATCCCCATCAAGCTACCAATAACCTTCTTCACAGAACTGGGGAAAAAAACACCTTAAACTTCATATGGAACCAAAAGAGAGCTCGCATATCCAAGTCAATTCTAAGCAAAAAGAACAAAGCTGGAAGCATCATGCTACCTGACATCAAACTATACTACAAGGCTACAGTAATCAAAACAGCATGGTACTGGTACCAAAACAGAGATATAGACCAATGGAACAGAACAGAGACCTCGGTGGCAATGCCACACATCTACAACCATCTGATCTTTGACAAACCTCAGAAAATCAAACAATGGGGAAAGGATTCCCTGTTTAATAGTGTTGGGAAAACTGGCTAGCAATGTGCAGAAGGCAGAAACTGGACCCCTTCCTGACACCTTACACTAAAACTAACTCCAGATGGATTAAAGACTTAACCATAAGACCTATAAAACCATAAAACACCATAAAATCCCTACAAGAAAACAAAGGCAAAACCGTTCAGGACATAGGCATAGGCAAGGACTTCATGACTAAAACACCAAAAGCATGGGCATCAAAAGCCAAAATAGACAAATGGGATCTAATTAAAATCCAGAGCTTCTGCACAGCAAAAGAAACAATCATCAGAGCAAACCGGCAAACAACAGAATGGGAAAAAAATTTTGCCATCTACCCATCTGACAAAGGACTTATATCGAAAATCTATAAAGAACTAAAACAGATTTACAAGAAAAGAAAAAAAAAAAAAAAACAAATCCATGCACAAAAGTGGGTGAAGGATATGAACAGGCACTTTTCAAAAGAAGACCTATATGAGGTCAACAAACATATGAACAAATGCTCATCACCACTGGTCATCAGAGAAATGCAAATCAAAACTACATTGAGATACCACCTCACGCCAGTTAGAATGGCAATCATTAAAAAATCTGGAGACAACAGATGCTGGAGTGGATATGAAGAAATAGGAACACTTTTACACTGTTGGCGGGAGTGTAAATTAGTTCGACCATTGTGGAAGACAGTGTGGCCATTCCTCAAGGACCTAGAAATAGAAATTCCATTTGACCCAGCAATCCATTACTGGGTATATATCCAAAGGATTATAAATCATTCTATTATAAGGACACATGCACATGTATGTTCGATGCAGCACTGTTCACGATAGCAAAGACTTGGAACCAACCCAAATGCCCATCGATGATAGGGCGGACAGGGAAAATTTGGCACGTATACACTATGGAATACTATGCAGCCATAAAAGATGATGAGTTCATGTCCTTTGTAGGGACGTGGATGAACCTGGAAACCATCATTCTCAGCAAACTGACACAGGAACCGAAAATCAAACACCACATGTTCTCACTCATAGGTGGGTGTTGAACGACGAGAACACATGGACACAGGGAGGGGAGCATCACACACTGAGGTCTGTAGGGGAGGACTAGAGGAGGGACAGTTGGGGGTAGGGAGTTGGTGAGGGATAACATGGGGAGAAATGCCAGATATAGGTGATGGGGATGGAGGCAGCAAACCATATTGCCATGTATGTACCTATGCAACAATCTTGCATGTTCTTTACATGTACCCCAGACCCTAAAATGCAACAAAATACATATATATATATATATATATATAAACAAAAAATAAATAAATAACAATAAGAAACAGAGAATTATCTGGGCCAAGCACAGTAGTTCACATCTGTAATACCAGCAACTTGGGAGGCTGAGGGGGATAATGGCTTGAGGCCGGGAGTTTGTGGCCTGCCTGGGCAACTTAGCAAGACTTCTTTCAGCAAAAAAATAAAATAAAAAATATGAGCCAGGCATGGTAGCATTCACCTGTAGTCCCAGCTACTCAGAAGGCTCCAACAGGAGCATTGCTTGAGCCCAGGAGTTGGAGGTTACAGTGAGCCATGATCATGCCACTCTACTGCAGCCTGGGTGACAAAGTAAGACCCTGTCTCAAAAAACAAAAGAAAAGTATCTGGGCAATCCCTATATATTTGGAAATTTAAAAACACACTTCTAAATAACACAACATAGGTCAAATAAAAAATTAAAAGTGAAATCAGAAAAAAGTTTTACCTAAATACAAATAAAAATACCACATATTTAAATGTGTGAGATGCAGATAAAGCAATAGTTACTGGAAATTTTATAGCACTAAATACCAATGTTAGAAAAGAAGAAAGACCTAAATTGATTACCTCAGCTTTCACCTTAAAAACTGGAAATAAAAGAGCAAATTAAACTCCAATTATGCAGAAGAAAATGAAATACTAAAGATCAGAGCAGACAATATCATTAATCATCAGAGAAATGGAAATCAAAATCACTGTGACATGCCATCTCACACTCATTAGTATAGCTATTATCAAAAAGACAAAAAATAACAAACGATGGTGAATATATGAAGAAAAAGGAACGCTTACACACCGTTGGTGGAAACGTGGATTGGTACAGTCATGATGAAAAACAGTATGGAGGTTTTCTAAGGAAGTTAAAAATAGAACTATCATAGGATGCAGTATCTGACTTCTGGGTAAATTGGAATGAAATTAAATCACCTTGTAAAGATATTTGCACTCTCATGTTTACAGCAGCATTATTCACAATAGCTAAGATATGGAAACAACCTGTTTCTCAGTAGATATGTATCACTATTTCTTAATTCATATATATATATATATATATATATATATACACACATACATACATACATACTATTTCTTAATTCATGAATACATACACACACACACACACACACACGCACACCCCTAAAATATTGCCCCACAGATAAGCTTGGAGGATGCTATGCTAAGCAAAATAAGCCAGACACAAAAAAAGAAATGTTGCATGATGTCTCTTAGATATAGAACCTAAAAATTTTTGTCAAATATACAGAGATAGAGAACAAAGTAGTCATTACCAGAGGTGAGAGAAAAAGAGGGGCAATGGGGCTAAATGAAGAAATGGAGGTCACAGTAGCAGATATATAGGATCAACAAGATAGAAATCTAATGTACTACATGAGAACTATAGGTAATAAAAGTGTACTGTATTTGGATTCATGCTAAATGATTAGATTTTTAGCTACTCTTGCACAAAAATTAAAAGTATAACTGTGAGACAATGAATATTTTAATTTGCTTTAGCACAGTAATCTTTTTATACTAGCTATATGTATCTCATAACATCGTGTTGTATACCCTACGTTTATAAGTTTATAAATATAATTTTTTGAAGAAAGACAAAGCAGGAACACAGTAGAAAAAAGTCAATGAAATCAAAGCTGATTCTTTGAGAAAATCAGCAAAACCAACAGACTTCTAGCCAAAGTGATCAAAGAGAGAAAACAGAAGTTACTAATAGCAGAAATATGAGCAGTAACTACTACCAATTCTACAATAATTAAAAGGATAATGGGGAGTTTTTAAATTTATGCCAATAAATTTGACCATGAAAATTAAATGGACAAATTCTTTAAAGAGACAAACTACCACATCTCACCCAAGAAGAAATATATAACAAGAATAGTGCTATAATGAAGAAATTGAAGAAGTGGGTAGGGAGGTTGGGGAGGGATAACATGGGGAGAAATGTCAGATTTAGGTGATGGGGGATGGGGGCAGCAAACCACATTGCCATGTATGTACCTATGCAATAATCCTGTATGTTCTGCACATGTGCCCCAGGACCTAAAGTGCAATAACTATATTTTTTTAAACACTGTGTTAAAGGATTTTAAAAAAAACTAATATTGTTTAGACATCCAACTTTGTTCTTTCTCAACATTGTTTTGCCTCTTCTCAGTCCTTTACATTCTAACAAAAAATTCAGAATTAGCTTGCCAATTTTCACTGTATAAAAATGCTTCCATTACATGCCTTCAAGACTTACTATAGAATTATCTATAGTTCTACAATTATCAAGTCAGTGTTGTATTGGTCTTTCAAAGAAGACCAGTGAAACAGAATTAAGACTCCAAAAAATATACCCACATACATATGGATGACTAATTTTTCACAAGAGTGCAAAGGCAATGCAATGGGAAAAGAAGTCATTTCGACAAATAGTACTGTAACAATTGATAGTTATTTGCAAAAAATATTAATGATGAACTCTGATTCACACCTCTCATCATACTCAAAAGTTAACTTAATAAGGGTCATGGACCTAAAATATAAAACTAAAACTGTAAAACTTCTAGAAGAAAACATAGGCAAATACTTTCTGACCTCGAATTAGGCAATGATTCTTAGATATGATACCAAAAGAAACATTTATTCAAAAATCATAGACCAGATGCAATGTCTCATGCCTGCAATCCTAGCACTTTGGAAGGCCAAGGCAGGCAGATGGCTTGAGCCCACGTGATTCAGACCAGCCTGGGCAAAATGGCAAAACCCTGTCTCTATAAAAAATAGAAAAATTAGCCAGGCTTGGTGGTACATCCCTATAGTCCCAGCTACTTAGGAGGCTGAGGTGGGAGGATCACTTGAGCCAGGAGGAAGAGGTTTCAGTAAGCCGAGATTGTGCCACTGAACTCCAGATTGGGCAACGGGAGTGAAACTCTGTCTCAAAAAAAAAGGAAAAAAAATCAAACTGAAATACATGAAAATTAACGATTTTTATTGTTCAAAAGATACTCTCAAGAGAATGAAAAGACATACCAAAGATTAAAAGAAAATATTTTCAAAACAATATTTTCAAATTATTTGTATCTAATCAGGGACCCATATCTACAATGTATTTTCAAACCCAAAATGCAATAGTAAGAAAAAGCAATCTAATTATTTAAATGGGCAAAAGATTTGAACAAATATTTCATTTAAAAAAATGGATGACAAACACATAAAAATACGTTCAACATCATTAGTCATTAAGGAAATGCAAATTTAAAACTACAAGGTATTACTACACATTTATTAGAACATCTAAAATTAAGAATACTGATTGTGTCAAGTGTTGGCTAAGTTACGGAGCAACTGGAATTCTCATGTGCTACTAGTGGGAAAGTAAATGATTTAACCACTTAGAAAAACACTTTCCTTAGAAGTTATACATACACCTACCATATAAATTAGTCATTACGCTTTTAGGTTTTTTTCCCAAAAGGAAATAAAAGTGTATGTTCATACAAAGACTTGTGTGAGATTGTTCATAGCAGCTATATTCACAAAAGCCATAAACTGTAAACAACTCAAATGTCAATCAACAAATGAATGGGTAATAAAACTGTGGTATATCCATAAAATGGAATACTCTCAGCAATAAAATGTGATAAACTATCATTACATAAAACATCAATAAATCTCAAAGTAATTATGCTAAATGCAAGAAAACAGGCAAAAAAAAAGAATACATACTCTGTAATGTCATTTTTATAAAATTCTGGAAAATGCAAACTAGTCTATGGTAACAGAAAGCAGATCAATGCTTGATGGGGGTATAGAGAAGTGGAGAGGGGGAGCAAGATGAAAGAATTAAAGAGATACAAGGAGATAGTTGAGGGTAATAGACGTATGCAATATCTTTATTATGGTGATGCTTTCATGGAGATATATATATATATATATGTAAAAATTTATTGAGTGGTACTTTTTAAACTTGTGGAATACCTCAATAAAGATGTTTCCAAAAACAACATTCATGACATAGGTTAGGGTCCAGTTAGTTGTCCAGAAATCAGTAGAGTGGAGATACGCCCAAAGTAATAACTGTAATCATTAGAAACCCTCATGCTACTAGATGTAGAGAGTACTTGGCTACAGGTAATCTTTGTCCATCTTTGAGCAATGTTCTGTCTTCATGCCTTCTCCCACCCTGATTGGAGAGTATGCTATATTTCCCTTGAAATTTCTCAGGCACCTGGGGCCTGCCATCTAAGAAGCAGGCTGTATTCACTCAGTTTTCCACAGAGCATGTTTCAAATACCCTAGTTCATAACTACCTTCACTTTTACAAATCAAACTCTTATTCAAGCCATGTGGCTCCTGTTCTATAATGAGATGGTATTTATGCAGGATCTAGAGATGCCGCAGCCAACTATCCCTTGAAGTCAGAATGTTCCTTTTTAAATTTTTGTGTTATTTGGGGCTAGTTACCCCATTTTATGCATTCCCCATTGCCCAGAACAATCTGAAAGAAGGCAGAATATAATTTCACAAACATAGTTCTGGTCACTATGCTAGGAGCTAAGTGGATACAGTGGAAAAAAAAAGTTATTACCATCAAAAAGTGAAGGTGGCCACTTCTAGATGGCGTAGATATACATTTTCCTATTCCTTGCACTAAGTACAACAAAATACGAAGGATATTATATAAAAAAGAGGTATAAGCAGACTGAAAAATGGGGACGATGGATAAGATAAAGACCTTGGAAACCGAGAAATGACAGAGTGGTGAGTTCCCTGAGTTTTGTTTTGGATCACATATATCCCAGACTTGGAGCTAAAGAAGCTAGCCACCCAGAAATGTCAATGGGTACAGGAAAAAAAAAAAACCTCCAACAATAGCCTGCTGTCTGTAGCCAAACGAACAGGAGTCAGTTTAGTGACACAGAAAACTTTTAGACAATACTTGTTGTACTCCAACAAAACACCACAGAAAAACAAAAGACAAAAAGCGATGGTCCTGGAACTTTCTCCAAGATAGACCATATGATAGGTTTTAAAATGACCCTCAATAAATTTAAGATAATTGAAATTATATCATACATTCTTTCAGATCACAGTAGAGTAAAACTAGAAATAAACTCCAAAAGGAGACCTCAAAACCATGCAAATACAATGGCAAAAAAATAACCTACTCCCGAATGAGAAGTGAGTTAAAAATGAAATCAAGATGGAAATTTAAAAATTCTTCAAATTAAATGACAAATGACACAACCTATCAAAACCTCTGGATATAGCAAAGGCAGTGCTAAGGGGAAAGTTCACAACCCTAAACACCTAAAGCAGAAAGTCTGAAAGAGCACAGACAACCTCGAGGAACTGGAGAAACAAAAAGAAACCAAACCCAAACATAGCAGAAGAAAGGAAATAACCAAAATCAGAGCAGAACTAAATGAAACTGAAAAAAAAAAAAAAATACAAAAGATAAATGAAACAAAAAGTTGGTTCTTTGAAAAGATAAATAAAATTGATAAACCATTAGCAAGATTAAACAAGAAAAGGAGAGAGAAAATTCAAATAACCTAAGAAACAAAACAGAATATATTACAAATGACACCACTGAAATACAAAAGATGATTCAAGGGTAATGTCAACACCTCTACACACATAAACTAGAAAACCTAGAAGAGATGGATAAATTCCTAGAAAAATACAGCCCTCCTAGCTTATTACCTACCATGAGTAGACCAATAACAAGAAGCGAGATTTAAATGGTAATTTTAAAATTACCAACAGGAAAAAAAAAGTCCAGGACCAGACAGATTCACAGCAGAATTCTATCAGACATTTAAAGAATAATTGGTCCCAATCCTTTTGACAGGATTCCACAAGATAGAGAAAGAAGAACCTCTTCTTAATTCATTCTATGAAGCCAGCACCACCCTACTACAAAAGCCAGAGAAAGACACGACCAAAAAAGAAATCTACAGACTGATATCCTTGATGAACATAGATCCTAAAATCCTTAACAAAATACTTGCTAACCAAATCCACAACATATCAAAAAGACAATCTACCATGATCAAGTGGGTTTCGTACCAGGGGTGTAGGAATGGTTTAACATAAACGAGTCAATAAATGTGATACACCACATAAACAAAATTAAAAACAAAAATAATAGGATTGCCTCAATAGATGCAGAAAAAGCATTCAACAGAATCTAGCATCCCTTTATGTTTAAAACTCTCAGCAAAATTGGCATACAAGAGACATACCTTAATGTGATAAAAGCCATCTATGACAACCCCGCAACCAACATAATACTGAATGGGGAAAAGTTGAAAATATTCCCTCTGAGAATTGGAACAAAACAAGGATATCCATTTTCACCACTCCTTTTCATCATAATAATGGAAGTCCTAGCCACAGCAATCAGACAAGAGAAAGAAATAAAGGGCATCCAAATCAGTAAAGAGGAAGTCTCTGTTTGCTGACAATATGATCGTTTACCTTGAAAACCCTAAGAACTCCTCCAGGAAACTCCTAGAACTGATAAAAGAATTCAGCAAAGTTTCCAGATACAAGATTAAAGTACACAAATCAGTAGCTCTTCTACATACCAACAGCAACCAGGCAGAGAATCAAATCAAGATCTCAACCCCTTTTATAATAGCTACAAAAAAAAAAAAAAATCAGACTTAGGAATGTACCTAACAAAGGAGTCAAAAAGACCTCTACAAGGAAAACTACAAAACACTGCTGAAAGAAATCATAGACGATGCAAACAAATGGAAACACATCCCACACTAATGGATGGACAGAATCAATATTGCGAAAATGACAGTACTGCCAAAAGTAATCTACAAGTTCAATGCAATCCCCACCAAAACACCACCAATCATTCTTCACAGAATTAGAAGAAACAATTCTAACATTCATATGGAACTGAGAAAGAGCCTGCATAGCCAAAGCAAGACTATGCAAAAAATAAATAAATAAATAAAATCTCGAGGCATCATACTACCTGCTTTCAAACCATAAAGCTATCATCACCAAAACAGCATGGTATTAGTATAAAAATAGGCACATAGACCAATGGAACAGAATAGAGAACCCAGAAATAAACCGAAATACCTACAGCCAACTGATCTTCAACAAAACAAACAAAAACATAAAATGGGGAAAGGACACCCTTTTCAACAAATAGTTCTGGGATAATTGGCAAACCACACATTGGAGAATGAAGCTGGATCCTCATCTCTCAACTAATACAAAAATCAACTGAAGATGGATTAAGGATTTAAACCTAAGACCTGAAACTCTAAAAAATCTGGAAGGTAACAATGAAAAAACCATTCTAGACATTGAGTTAGGCAAGAATTTCATGACCAAGAACCCAAAAGCAAATGTAACAAAAATGTAGATTAGTAGCTGCGACCTAATTAAACTAAAGAGCTTTTGCACAGTGAAAGGAACAGTTACTAGGGTAAACAGACAACCCACAGAGTGGGAGAAAATTATTACAATCTATACATCTGACAAAGGACTAATGTTCAGAATCTACAGCAAACTTAAATAAATCAATAAGAAAAAAAATCCCATCAAAAAGTGGACTAAGAACACGAATAGACAATTCTCAAAAGAAGATACAGAAATGGCCAAAAAGCATATGAAAAAATGCTCAATATCACTAGTAATCAGGGAAATGCAAATCAGAACCACAATGTGATAACATCTTATTTCTGCATGGCCATACTCTAAAACATCAAAAAACGGTAGATGTGGCATGGATACGATGAACATGGAACACTTCTACACTGCTGGTGGGAATGTTAACTAGTACAGCCACTATGGAAAACAGTGTGGAGATTCCTCAAAGAACCAGAAGTATAACTACCATTCGATCCAGCAATCCCACTACTGGGTATCTACCCAGTGGAAAAGAAGTCACTATTCGAAAAAAGATACTTCCACATGCCTGTTTATAGCAGTACAATTCACAATTGCAAAATCGTGAAACCAACCCAAATGCCCATCAATCAACAAGTGGATAAAGAAATTGTGACACATATGAAATACTACTCAGCCATAAAAAGGAATGAATTAACAGCATTTGCAGTGACCTGGATGAGTGAGTTTGGAGAGTATTATTCTAAGTGTAGTAACTTAGAAATGGAAAACCAAACATCCTATGTTCTCACTGGTAAGTTTGAGTGAAGCTATGAGGGTGCAAAGTCATAAGAATAATACAATCGACTTTGGGGACTTGGGAGGAAGAGTGGAAGGGGGTGCGGGACAAAAACCTACAAATATGGTGCAGTATATTCTGCTAGGGTGATGGCTGGACCAAAATCTCACAAATCACCACTAAAGAACTTACTCGTGTAACCAAATACCACCTGTACCCCAATAATTTATGGAAAAATTTAAAAAATAAAAACTATGGTCCTACACCACCCAAGCTAGCACAAGCCAAGTAGGCAGCCTAGACTTGTAATCTCACAAGGCTGTAACGAGGTGTCCCAGCATCTCTGAAAGAGTGGTATCCAGATAGGGGGCTGAGACTATCTTTCCTGACAACTTGTCATGAAGCCTCCCCACAGTATCAGTGGAAATCGTATGATAAGCCTGAACTTCCAACTCACTCAGCAGCAAGGAAACATACTTCCCTTTCTGGTGGGGAGGTGTCAGAGGAGGCCTAGCAGAGAATCAGGACTTTCACCAACACCCAGCAGTAATAAGATCACCCTCACCAAGGTGTCACTGCAGACCCCCTGGAAAGCTCGAACTCTCACTCCCGTCCAGCAGTTACAAAAAGTCCCCTACCATGGGTGTCAACAGAGGCCAGTTGGGTTAGAAATTTTACCTCCACCTGACAATAACAAATTAGTGCACTCCCCTTCCCCTGCTGGAGCAGTGTCAGAGAAGCTAGACAAAACAGAAAGTTCAAGTAAGATTCAGAATCTTATGAAAATATCTAGGTTTCAAGCAAAAATCTTCTCAATGAACCAGGAATATGTCAAAATGACCATTCAATGGGAAAAGACATTCTCTTCTACAAATGGTGTTAGGAAAAGTAGATATCCACATGCAAAAGAGAAAGAAAGGAGGAGGAAAGGAGGGAAAGAAGGAAGGAAGGGGGCAGGAGGAAGGAAGGGAGGGAAGCGGGGAGGGAGGGAGGCAGGTAGGGAGGGAGGGAGGGAAAGTTCAATCCTTACCTTACATCACATAGAAAAAGTTAACTCCAAATGGATCAAAGACCTAAGAGCTAAAACTATAAGACTCTTAGGGAATAAAACGGAAGAAGAAACTTTCATGTCATTGGATTTGGCAAAGTTTTCTTGAAATATGATAACAAGGCTGGGTGTGGTGGCTCACTCCTATAATCCCAGCACTTTGGGAGGCCGAGGTGGGTGGATCACAATGTCAAGAGATCGAGACCATCCTGGTCAACATGGTGAAACCCCGTCTCTACTAACAATACAAAAAGTAGCTGGGCATGGTGGTGCACACCTGTAGTCCCAGCTACTCGGGAGGCTGAGGCAGGAGAATTGCTTGAACCCAGAAGGCGGAGGTTGCAGTGAGCCAAGAGTGCGCCATTGCACTCCAGCCTGAGTAACAAGAGCAAAACTCCATCTCAAAAAAAAAGAAAGAAAGAAATATGATAACAAAACCACAAGCAACAAAAGTAAAAGGTAAAAGTAGATAAATTGGACTACACCAAAATTTAACATTTCTGAGCATCAAAGAACGCAGTAGAGCAAAAAGGTAAACTACAGAATAAAACAAAATATTTACAAATAATATATCTGATAAAATGTTATATCCAGAATATATACAGAACTCTTACAATTCAATACCAAAAACTTCAAACCAATTTTAAAATGAGAATAGACATTTCTCCAAAGATGATATACAAAGAGCCAATAAGGCCATGAAAAGATGCTCAACATCACAAATTACTAGGTAAATGCAAATCAAAACCACAAAGAGTTACCACCTCACACCTATTAGATGGCCACTAACAAAAGAATGAAAAATAACAAGGGTTGGTTGCAACCCTTGTGCATTGTTGGCAGGAATGTAAATGGTGCAGCTGCTATGGAAAACAGCATAGCAGTTCCTCAAAAAATTACAAAAAGAATGATCGTTATGACCTAGCAATTTTACCTCTGAGACTGGAAGAGATATCTGTATACTCATGACCATGGCAGCATTGTTAACAATAGCCAGGAGGTGGAATCGTCAACAGATGAACAGATAAACAAAATGTGCTATGTACCTACAATGGAAGATTATCATTAAAAAGGAAAGAAACTGATGAATGCTACAATGTGTCTGAACCTTGAGAACATTATGCTGAGTGAAGCCAGTCATAAAAAGACAAATACTATACAGTTTCACTTATATGAAGTACCCAAAGTAGTTAAATTCATGAAAAAAACAAGAATGGAGTTTGCCAGTTTGGAGAAGAGGGGGAAATAGGGAATTATTGTTCAACAGATAAGAGTTTCAGTTTTGCAAGATAAACTCCATAGAGGTTAGTTGCACAACAATGTGACTATACTTAAAACTACTGAACTACACACTTAAAAATGGGTAAGATCATAAATTTTATGCTGTATTTTACCACAAACGAAAATTTAAAAACAATTGTAATTATTGCTATAAACATTCATGTGCAAATTTTTACATGACTCTAAATTAAGTGTTTTGCACCATTTTACATTCCTACCAACAATAAGGGATCCATTTTCTCCGCATCCTCTCCAGCATTTTGGTGTTGTGTTTTTTAATCTTAAGTTCCAGAATACATGTGCAGAACGTGCAGGTTTGTGTCCCATGGTGGTTCACAGCATCTATCAATCTGTCACCTAGGTTTTAAGCTTCAATTGTGTTAGCTATTTGTCTCAATGCTCTCCCTCCCTTCACCCCACTCCCAACAAGCCCTGATGTGTGTTGTTCCCCTACCATGGGCCACTATTTCTTATATTAGCTATTCCGATGGGTGTGTAATGATATCTCATTGTAGTTTTAATTTGAATTTCCCCAATGGCTAATGATGTTGAACAGCTTCCCACACACCTATTTACAAACTGCATATTCTCTTTGGTAAAATGTCTCTCTGTATCTTTCACCTATTTTCTAATTGGATTTCATTTTTATTATCTAGTTTACAAACTATGTAAAATTTGGAAGATTTTCAGAAACAAAAGTGTCTACCTATAAAGAAATCAAACACAGGAGTACAAATAAAATATTAAAAGGTAGACAACTTCTGATTAAACAAAAAAATAAAAAATAACACTCTGCACTTTTGCAACAGTGACATGTAACTAATACCTGTGGTGATAAATATATTAATGGTTCTCTGCCCCACTCAGTCAATTTGAAATAGACTCAATATCCTGGCTGTCATCCATGATGTGACAGCTTACAGTTCAGAGGCTCTGCAGCAATCACTTCAGGGGTTGATATCAGGGTCAGTCTCCATCATTTTAGAAACCAACCGTGTTCTTTAGTCAGACATGAGGTTGAAACAAGTCTGTTTAACTCAACTGAAAGAGAAGGTCTGTTTCTCCTAACTCCCTATTGCCTTTCTTACATTTACCAGCAGAACAATGATAATTATAATTATAATAATAGCTACGAGCATTAGCACAGTTTTTATAGTTTACAAAAGGCTTTCAAAATTAACTTCATCTTCTGTTGTCTTACCTAATGGAGTAAAATTAAAATGCTATTTCGGTTAAAAAATTAACTGATGTTTTCTAATTATCAGGAATGTTCCATGTCTAGAAAATAAGCATTAAAATCATACTTTATCCTGCTGTATCAATGAAATTTTTTGGACAACCTCAACCCCCCAAGGGCAGCTTAGCAATGCTTAAAGAAATCCAGAATCTTTCTTGATAAACATACTGGATTTTATTTTAGTTAACCTCCCCAGCTAAGATCAAAAACATGATTTTTTCCCCCATGAGTAGTACCCCTCTGGTTTTTTCTCAAAACATGTTCTTCTTGGGTTACATCTTGAATGATTGTCTCACATTTCAGCTGAAAAACTGAATTCACCTTGTTTCACATGTTGCTATGCTGAGAGCACAGAGGAGTCAACCACACTCTCACAATGGATTTATGTCACTGGAATTTTTGTGTCCTATTTCAAAGTTTTCCACTGAACAACTATTATCTAGGTCCTCCTTAGATTCAAATTATGCATTAGAACTCCCTCATCTTGATTCAACAACAAGCTTCCTCACTTTTAAATCCACTTTCTTGGTTTTCTGAAGCTTTTTTCCCATCTAGTTTGTTTTATCATAATCTACATTTAACTATCTCTGTATTCTTGAAAAGCATCTTTCTTACTCTTTCTCACAGAGAATCTCTGCTAGGGCAGTGCCGAAGGGAAATGTCGGGTTGTAGTCCCCACACAGAGTTCCCACTGGGGCACAGCCTACTGGAACTGTGAGAAGAGGGCCTCCATCCTCCAGACCCCAGAATGTTAGATCCACTGGCGGCTTGCACTATGTGCCTGGAAAAGCCACAGACACTCAACACTACCCTGCGAAAGCAGCCAGGGTGTCCATACCCTGCAAAGTCATCTTGAATTGTAGCTCCCATAATTCCCACATGTCGTGGGAGAGACCTAGTGGAAGGTAATTGAATCAAGGGGGTGGGTCTTTCCCATGCTGTTCCTGTGATAGTGAATACGTTTCACAAGATCTGATGGTTTTATAAAGGGGAGTTCCTCTGCCCGTGTTCCCATGCTGTCTTGCTTGCAGCCAGGTAAGACGTGACTTTGCTCCTCAATCACCTTAAGCCATGATTGTGAGACCTCCTCAGCCATGTGTAACTGTGAGTCCATTAAATCTCTTTCCTTTATAAATTACCCAGTCTTGGGTATGTCTTTATTAGCAACAAGGTAACAGACTAATATACTCCTTTATTTAATGCCAAATAACAAATCAAATAACAAATGGTCAATTTAAGATTATCATGCAAACAATTAGAAACATGGAGATTCTTCAAAGCCATTCTTTTTTTTTTTTTTTTTTTTTTTTTTTTTTTTTCTTTTGACCTTTTGTCTTTGTTG
>NW_022436977.1:10402719-10487888 GCF_009761245.1 Sapajus apella | reverse complement strand
TTTTTTTTTTTTTTTTTTTTTTTTTTTTTTTTTTTAAGATGGAGCCTTGCTCTTGTTGCCCAGGCTGGAGTGCAATGGCACAATCTTGGCTCACCACAACCTCCACCTCCCAGGACCAAGCGATTCTCCTGCCTCAGCCTCCTGAGTAGCTGGGATTGCAGGCATGCTGCCATCACACCAGGCCAAATTTTTTATCTTTAGTGGAGACGGGGTTTCTCCATGTTGGTCAGGTTGGTCTTGAATTCTCGACCTCAGGTGACCCACCCACCTCAGCCTCCCAACGAGCTGGGATTACAGGCGTGAACCACAGCACCCAGCTCATTCTTTCTTACAATTTTAAGAAATGCAAAACATTTCCTTAGGGCTTTACCTATTGTGTACCAAGAATTGGAGATACAATGACTAACCAGGTGAGATCTCCACCCTTGAGAAGCTCACAGTTGAGAGGCAAGTGCGTAAACTAACAATTGCAGTACAACATGGTCATTGTAATGATAAAGCTGTGGACAAAACACCTTCAAATCCTGAGTGGCAAAGTGGATAATTTAGAATGTAACATTAGTGTGAGCTTAGAAAGAAAAATAAATATAAAGTAAGCAACAAGCTAAGGAGATTCATACATACATGCAGTAAACTTCTATTAAGCTACCATGAGATACATGACATTCTCCTAAGCACATGACACCATCAGAACAGACACAAGGTCCACTCACACATCTATCTTATACTCTGCTAGGAGAGATGGATAATTACCAAACACATTTTTTAGCAATAAGTATTGCAATGAAAATCAAACTGAGTGAGGAGTGATTCGGGGGCTATTTTAAGCTGGCTAGTCAGTAAGAGTCTATTTAATGCCAAAGAATGAGATTTCAGTACCCAGATTTTGTTTCTTGACAGGTCCAACATTTCAATACTGCTTACTAGAGATGTCTCACAAAGACTAAAGAACATTTATTAAATGACTTCTAAGCTGATTAAAAGCATTTGCTACTAAAAAGCAAGAGGGTGTCAAATGAACACCTAGGAATTAATGCAAAGCGATGTGAGCTAAATCATAGAGATAAAAGGAAAAACCCATAATGGTAACTATGCCTAGTAATTCTCAGGAGAAAATGGAACAATTTTCTTTTTCTTTTTTCAATTTTTTTATTTTACTTTAAGTTCCAGGATGCATGTGCAGAATGTGCAGATTTGTTACATAGATATACATGTACCACGGTTGTTTGCTGCATCTATCAACCCATCGTAAAGGTTTTAAGGCTCATATGCATTATTTATTTTTCCTAATGCTCTCTCCCCCTTTCCTGCCACCCACTGACAGGCCCCAGTGTGTGTTACTCCCCTCTCCGTGTCCATGTGTGAGGAGAAAAAATACTTAATCCTTAACAAGTCAAAAGGCAATCACTGATGCAAGTTTCTTGTGAATTCTTCCAGAGGTATCCTATGCATAATAGGATGCTTGTGAATATCTCTTTTTTAGGTTGGGATCTTGTTTGTTTATGGGGAAAACATATCCTAACTTGCTATAAAATGCTCTGTACTAATTTTTAATATTTAAAGCATTTTCAAAATTATTCTGTATCCGTACATAAAACTTTGTCTCTTTTAAAAGCTGCTTATTGACCTAGGATTTATTCAACCATTAATTTTCAATATAAATGACAAGACATTGAAGTTATGCGAGCAATTGGCCGCCTGTTCACCAAACTCATTTCTTCTTCCAGGCCACACAGCAGGGCCTTATTTCCCAGATTCCCTCACACTTTGGTGGGGTCTGGTGACCATGTCCTAGCCAATAAAATGTGAATAGAAAAGATGAGTGCCATTTCCAGGCCTGACCCTCCATGCTCTTACCCCTTTCAGCAATTTGACACACATGAGCAAGATGACCTTAGCAAGCTCATGCTGAAAACGATGGAACCACAGAATACAAGGATCCTGAGTTTCTGAATCAGTATTTGAAGGAGAACCACCAATCAATCAGGGACCCTCATGCTGCACTTTACGTTAGTGAGTAATCAACTTCAAATGTGTTTTAACTATTTGAGGATTTGTTAGTTACAGTAAATATTATTACATAAAGTAGTTTCCGTTTCTACTACTGTAGAAACAGCACAGTTGAATTTTACCTGAGCCCTGTGCTCCTGGAAAACAGGGGTGATAAAAGATATCTCCCCACTCTCTCTTGTTCTCTTTTAAAGAGAAGCACACTGCCCCATGGGCCTTAGCCAGACACAAACACTCCAAATTTCCAACTTTTGCCTTACAGATGACTAACTAAACTCTTTTTTTCCCTTTGAGCAATAGAAACAAAACGTCTATCAACTAAACTTCGGTTAAATTTCTCTCCTTCTGGCCGGGCGCGGTGGCTCACGCTTGTAATCCCAGCACTTTGGGAGGCCGAGGCGGGTGGATCATGAGGTCAAGAGATCGAGACCATCCTAGTCAACATGGTGAAACCCCGTCTCTACTAAAAATACAAAAATTAGCTGGGCATGGTGGCGCACGCCTGTAGTCCCAGCTACTCAGGAAGCTGAGGCAGGAGAATTGCCTGAACCCAGGAGGCGGAGGTTGCGGTGAGCCAAGATCGCGCCATTGCACTCCAGCCTGGGTAACAAGAGCAAAACTCTGTCTAAAAAAAAAACAAAAAATTTCTCTCCTTCCCCTAGGTTCACCTTCAGCCTGAGTCAGCATAAACTCCTCCTTAACTGCCCCTTCCAATAATAAGCTGTCCTGAGAGTTAATATATGTGGTGAGCACATGGTTGGTGTTAAGCAAATGTTGACTATTACTATGAATGGACTTAGTGGACTTCATCAGTCCACCAGCTTCCTGATGGGAGCCCCAAGCTTCCCTCAATTCTCTTTTTCCTTTCCCTACCCCTTAGCTTCTCCAGACCGCCCATGTCACAGTCCTTCCTAAGAACCCTGGCTTGTGATCCCAAATAACGAAGTAGAGAGAAGCAGAAAGGGGGGAAAAAAGATGGAGAAAAACTGACAATGAAAGCCAGCCCTCTGCTTCACTCAATCTGTAGTTGGAGCAGAAGTGGAATGCTTAAAAAGGAAAATAAAACTGCCACAAGCTTTAGAACACTTTCATGTAAATTAAATGGGTTTAGCACAACCAAAAAAGACATGTCAAAATCAGAGGGAAACAGCTGGGAGCCCCGCTTGAAGTCTTCAGCCAACTTTGGCTATGAACAATTTCGCACCTTATACAGTTCTCTACTGTCTCCCCTGAGCTTGGCATGGGGCCTGACACATAGTAGGCACTCAATAAAACACTTGATGGATGAATGAAGGAAACACCACACAGATTCTCTGTTGAGAGAATGGAGATCAGAGATCATCTAGTCATAGACTTGGCCGTTAATACCAGTCAAGGAGGCCTTGTAAGACATCTTTTTTCCTAGGTTCACAGTCAAATCTCTACATAATTTTTGCAAGAGATTCAACAGGTAGAAAGGCAGAAGACCTTTTGATGAAGGCTTTGTAGTCCTCCATTTACTAGTCTGCTTTAGGGGGGTGATCTAGGCTTTTCTGGATAATTCCCACACATCATGGTCAAAACCCCAAGGAAGTAGTTTCCACTCAATTTTTACCTTTCTCCTCAGTTTCCCTTAAGTCATTGTCTTTTCTTTTTCCATTCTAAATCAGAAATATACTTGTGAGCCTGTGAAGCCACTTGGGCCCCTTAAAGACAAGGAGAGAGCAGGGCGCAGTGGCTCTTGCCTGTAATCTCAGCACTTTGGGAGGCCGAGGTGGGTGGATCACGAGATCAAGAGATCAAGACCATTCTGGTCAACATGGATGAAACCCCATCTCTACTAAAAATACAAAAAATTAGCTGGGCATGATGGTGCATGCCTGTAGTCCCAGCTACTTGGGAGGCTGAGGCAGGAGAATCGCTTGAACTCAGGAGGCAAAGGTTGCAGTGAGCCAAGATCACACCATTGCACTCCAGCCTGGGTAACAAGAGTAAACCCCAACCCCCAAAAAAAAAAAAAAAAAAAGGCAAGGAGAGGACAGTGGAGGGCTGAGGAGATGGAGATACAGGAAGGCATCATGTCCCCTTTAGCTTTCAGTGCAGTGGTCCTGAGGGAAGAGTCAGGCAGCTATAAGAGTTGAGGGTCAGGTAAGGGTTAGGCTAGAAAATCTCTGTAAGTCTCCCAATTCTAACATTCAGTAAAACTGAGCATGCCACCTAACAATATTGCGGTAAGGTTGAGTTTTTCATTGAATTTCTAACTGGTTCTACGTGCTAGGCATAAACATATGTCCCCTAACGCAAATCCCCCTTCATGGAAGGACCTGGTGTCCAGCATGGGGACTGTGATCAGCAAGACAGCTTCCAGCTGTCAGCTGCTTCAGGGTCTAGTTCAGCTGTAGAGAGCTGTCTCACCCGAGGTCATGCCATTCCAGGACAGCCAGCTTCCAGTGACCGGGAAAGGAGGGGTATACAGGCACAGCCATTTGGTCCAAAGCAAGGCACCCTAACAAGCAGTACTTGCCCACAGTTGCCTGCCCCAGGTTGGCTGAAGCTTTGTCAGGCTGGCATCACAGTTCAACTTCTCCCTTAGCCCAATCCTGCTTCCTTTTCCCTTCACAGGTGCTGAGCCCTAATAATTCATCTGTTACCCCAAACTCTGCTGAAAGCATCTGCTTCCAGAAAACCCTACCTATGACATTTTATGTGAGTCCAAAGGGTGAGTTTCTAAATTATTTAGAATAATTAAATGGCCTCCCAAGAGGACTATTTCAAACAACAAGTTTTCACTGGGAGAAGTGAGCTTTATTACGTTAGTTTGCGGGGCCAGCGGCGGGGGTGGGGGGGGGGTGTGGATAACTGCTTCAACACTTAATACATTTCCTTAATATATTTTAAGGAAGGTATTGTTCCTTAAACAATTGATTGATACATTTTAATGTATCAATACTTAATACATTTTAAGGAAGAGCTTGTGATCCTCTGTTACGGGAAGAAGACAATTCGTGGCTGAGAGAAAATGTTTTGATTCGGAGACGTATGGGCTAAATTTGCCATGAATTTTGTGTCTGTTTGGTGGTGGAAAGTGATCGTACGTGGTGGGAGCAAAGAGCGAGAAAGCCAATGCAAGTCAAACGACTCGTGCGATTTGAGGGTGGATCTGTTGTGTCACGTCTTGAAGCTGCCACTGCCGCTGGGATGGCAACTCAAGGAAAGGGAAAGGCTGTTTCCAAGGCAATCTAAAGAGCCAATGAGCAACCTCAGCTGCCTCTTTTCTGCAGGGAAATAAGCAATGAGAATAGGACAGCCAAACAGAAATCTCTGTTTTTCAAAACCTGCTAAGTTGTCCTAATTCCCCTGCAAAATAAAAATCTCCTCAAAGAGAACATCTTATGAATATCATAACCTTAACAAAGGTGAACATTGATTTATTGCAGAAGAAATAAAGTCGGAATTAGAAAGAACTTTGCATGGCACACAATGATAGGCATCCTCTGAAAGAGACATTTCTGCAGTTACTTGGACATGTGGTTTAAAACACGCTTTAGAAAGTTTTACTAAATATAGAACTATCATTTATAGTCGGTTAAATTTAATGTTTATGGCTCTTTTTATAAAATGTTGCTTAGGAAAATAACTCCATTTGAAACCAGATCTCTAATTTATAGCAGACAATATTAGACACTTACCTGCAGTCAAATACAGCCAGAAGTGCCTGGAAATTTACTTTCCTCTGAAGCAGCCCTTGACCAATTATTTACAAATGTAGAGTATGAAGGTTCAGCTCCCTTGTCTGAGAATAAAAGAGCTAGTGACACTCCCATCACCAGGTTTAACTTAACCTCCATGGCTCTCAGCAACATGAAGCTGAAGCTTCATATCCTTAATTGGCTCCTACTCCTTCCCTGTCCTTCTTCCCTCACTCTCCTGCCAGTCTCCCCTGGGAAAACTTGTACAATAAATCACTTGCACACAAACCCTGCCCCTGAGTCAGCTTCTAGGGAACCCAATCTAAGACCATTGTATCCCAAATGTACTGGGCCTTACTAGCTTATAGATCATAAAATAAAATTACATTCTTTTTATACCACCAAAATCATAGCATATGCCTCCTTTTATTCTGTTATTCATTCAAAAGATATACTGTGCTAAGAGCTAGGGATATAGAGGCAAATGTAGTTTATCTTTGCAGAGATTAAACTCCAGGTCTCAGAGGCAGATAACAGCCCTCTTTAAGATGACCAGTCAAGTTTGGCACTCCAGTTCCTGAGCCATTTTGGTCCGTCCTGCTTTGACCCCACTCCTTGTCCACAGCAGCGTCTATGAAGCCACCCCAGGATGGGTGGCTACTCATCACACTGGTTAATTTTCTATATGTCCAAACACTCCTGTCCTCAAGAAACAAGTATGGCTAAGTTCTGGATAGAAATGGAGAACATGACCTTCTCCTCACTCTGTGCCATGTTTTATACAAGAAATAAATAAAAGCATATAAATATATATATGTACATGCATATGTTTGCATATATGTATATGTACATATATAAATATATAAATACAATATATACATCTTATTTTTACAAAAAAACTAACAAAAGTAAGGCAAAGGTTGGAAGGGATAGAAATGAAAATATTTCGGAATATACTTTTATACAGTTTTTACTTTTGAAACATATAAATGTTTTACATATTCAAAAAATAAAACTAAAAAATAAAAATGCACTCCCTTAAGCAAAATACAAGTAGAAACAAATGATTCAAATTATATTTCAGTTTGATCAAATGTCCACCCAGAGGAAATAGTTATTTTGAATAACATAAATGCAATCAGATTATTAGTAGAAATACTAGCAATAAAATTGCTAATTAAAATTGTGATTTTAAGACTGTTTTATATACATTTTAGGTAAAGCAAATAAGTCTGCATTAATATTATTGGAAACCAAGATTTTCAACATAAGACAATACATGACAAAAAAATAAAGAAAAATGTCATAATTTTAATTTAAAACAGTAGGAATTCATTATTCTTAAAATATATGTATATTCTTATCTCTGTCCACCAAAAGGAGTCAAAAAGCAATACTAGTCCAGAAAGAACAATGACATCTAGCCCCCAAATCTTGGTTTCTAATTCTCCATTAATATGCATACTGGGGTTCCCTGGGGGCCAAAAAACAGCGATTTTAGGAAATGTCCAAGATAAGCCAAGTACATCTTATTATGTCAAAAAACAAAACAGCACTCAAAAACTAACAGAGTCATGTTGAAAGGACCCAGAAGCCAGTTTGCAGTTTCATCTACTGGCCTTTAAAACAAACGTGAGCATCAAAAAGAATAACTGTGATGGCTCTAATATTCTGAATAAACATACATCCCTGAATTCATAATGAAACTCAAGAAAGACAGGAAAAGGAGAAGAAAGAAAAAGAAAGCTTTCATTCATAATAAATGTAAAAGGAATAATGGAATTTCAGAAAATTACCACATTGCTATTCCTACTGTAAAATTAGTCATAGGTGAGAATCCTTAATGGTTGCTAAAACCATGGAGTGAAAAGTCTCCACAGATTACTTATGAATTGAAAAGGGAAAAATGTACTCATATAATGGAGCAATCTGGTAGTCACCACCTTAACCAAGTGACCAAACCTGAGTTTCTGATAGCAGGACAACCTGACCTTGCCTGTCTTATTATACAGTGCAATAAGAAGTATACAATATGTATGAAATATTCTTGCCAAACAGATTTAACTGAAATCTAATCAAGCTTCTAGACCTACTTCTGATTTATAGACAAGGAAATAGCAGTACAAGTTCAATGACACCATAAAGAAGCAAGCAGAAAAATCTAGAATTTGGGACATTTTACATGACAGCTGGCTGGACTGTTTAAAAATCAGTGTAAAAAAATGACTATATATTCTAGATTAAGAGACACTAAATATCCATAACAACCAAATGCAACGTGTGCACCCTTAATCCTGATTTTAAAAATAAGTATATACATTACATTTTTGAAACAATTGAAGAAAATTGAATATGGATTGGATACTAAATATTATACAATGATTGTTATTTTAGATAACAATATTGTATATGTGTAGGACAATGTTCTTATTTTTAAAGTGATGCATGCTGGTACACATAGGAGTGATTTATGGTAGCTACAACCTACTACCAAATGGTTCGACAAAATATTAGATACAGAAAGGGATGAAGCAAATATGGCACAATGTTCACAAATGTTGAATATAGGTGGAGGGTATACAAATATTCACTGTACAATTCTTTTCATTTTTCTGGTGCTTAAAAGTTTTCAAAATAAAGAGATGAGAATGAAAACAAGATCATAGGACTCCATGATGGGTATGGGTCCTCACCAAGGAGTAATATCAGCAATTCCCAGATGGCCATTTATCATCCCTTTGTAGTTATTATAAATCCAAAATACACCACTGATGACTGAAACAACTTAAATTTAGAAGGACACTAAGACCTGAACTATGCTTTAGACCTTAACCATTAAGATTTTAGAAAAACCTATCAATTTTCTCAAGTAGCTCCTCAAGTTATGTCACTCAAGAAATATATGGCTTTCTTTAAACTTGAGCCACTTTCGGATATTCCTTTGTTTATAAAATTGGCTGAAGCATTTGTGAAGGTTTGAGGTGTCATTTGCCTCTTGCCAGTATCAAATGAGGTATTGGATTGTGTCCGAACAATCTGCAGTTTCTATAAATACATGATAAGATCTACTTTGTCTATTTAAAATAGAAAATCATTTGGACTCTGCTAGAAGAGAAAATGTTCTTTTTATTCAAGTAACAAGTATCTTACCTGCTTATTCAGTTTTCTAGATTCTACTACTTTTAACATGAAAATGAACTCATATCATGCAAAGGACCTTGTGGATTCCAACGTCATCTTTTGCAAATAAAGACACAGATCTACAGAGCTTAAATGGCTTGTAGGGGTCATACAGTGAACTAATAGTAAATTAGGACTAGATACAAGGCTTTTGAACCTCAGTAAAAATATCAAGATTTCTACACAATATTGTTCTATCACTTACTGTGTGATCTTGGATAAACTGCTTAACCTCTCCAAGCCTTGGAGGTAATACTGTGGCAGCTGCCTCATATATCTAGCATCACGACTCCTCAAGCCACCTCTGATTTCAGATGCAGCTGTGATGAACACTTCTGTGAGAGTTCACTCTATGGAAGTTCACTTCTGTGAGAGTTCAAGGTCACCTTATGCTAACAGCTCTCCACCTCAAACATTTACTGCCTGTCCCTTCCATCCAGTGCCCCTCCCTCTTTGTCTTCCTCATCTGAAGGGAAAAGGAGAGGCTCTCAGAAGTCAAACAAGAGCTGGCCACTTGCCTACTTGAGTTTATTATAAAATGAAGAAATTCTAAAGCAAGTTACAAAAATGATCATATATTAAGAGTTTATGTTAAATGAATTGGTGACAAAAAATGTTGTTCATATTTACAGAATTTATTTTTTAAGATCAATTCATAGCTACAACACAAAGTGTGGTCCCACAATAAATCACTTGTTTAAAGCTTGGGATGAACATCTCATTTCAATTCTGTCCAAGTGTAACTAAGTGAATAATTTATTTGAAAATAACATCAGAGGCCGGGTGTGGTGGCTCAAGCCTGTAATCCTAGCATTTTGGGCGGCCAAGGCGGGCGGATCACAAGATCAAGAGATCGAGACCATCCTGGCCAACATGGTGAAACCCTGTCTTCACTAAAAATACAAAAAAGTTAGCTGGGTGTGGTGGTGCGCACCTGTAGTCCCAGCTACCCGGGAGGCTGAGGCAGGAGAATTGCTTGAATCCGGGAGGGGGAGGTGGCAGTGAGCCAAGATTGCCCCACTGCACTCCAGCCTGGCACCTGGCAATAGAGAAAGACTCTGTCTCAAAAAAAAAAAAAAAAAAAAAAAAAAAAAAAAAAAAAAAAAAAAAAAGAAAAGAAAAGAAAAAGAAAATAACATCAGAGGTCTAAATGTGAAGCCCTTTATGCATGTGAGGCTGAGGCTGCAAATTCCACCTTACTCAAACATTTGTGACCAGGGTTCTGTTAAGAAACATTGAAACTGGAATGAATCCAATGTCTGTAAACTAGGGTATGATACATTGTAGGACATCAGACAATAGAATACTACTCACCAATAAAAGGAAATCACTTCTGATAAATACAGAAATGTAGATGAATATTCAGAGCATTATGGTAGAGAAAGAAGCCCAAGACACAGAAAAAGGCATACTCTATGACCCCATATATTTAAAATTGTTAAAAAAAGCAAAACTATAGGGACACAAATCAGATCAGTGGTTGACAGGGAGAGGCTTTACTAAAAAATGGCAAAAGAAAACTTTGATACACCTGCGTCTCAGTCCATTTGTATTGCTATAAAGGAATACCTGCGGTGGGCAATTTATAAAGGTATTCCTTTATAGCAACAAAAATGGACTAAGATGCTACTCTATCAAAGAGTTTTCTCTTACCGCCTTGCAGGCAGGCCTCTCCCAGTCCCTGTCAACCACTGACCTGGTTTATAAAGGTTTATTTGGCTCACATTTCTGCAGGCTATAGAGGAAGAATGGGACCAGCATCTGCTTCTGGTCAGAGCCTCAGGTTGCTTCCACTCATGGTGGAAGGCAAAGGGGAACTGGCATGTGAAGATCACATGGTTAAAGAGAAAGCAAAAGAGAGGAGAGGTGTCGGACTCTTTAACAACTAGCTCTCACAGGAGTTAACAGAACAAGAACTTATTACCTCGAGGATGGCACCAAGGCATTCATAAGGGATCCACCCCATGACCCAAACACCTCTTATTAAGCCCCACCTCCAACAATGGGGATCAAAATTTCGACATGAGGTTTGGGGGACAAACATCCAAACTAGAGCAAGTGGAAATTTTCTATAACTTGATCATGATTATTACATGACAACATAAATTTGTTAAAACTCATTGAACTGTACATTAGACATAGTAAAATTGGTTGCATGTACATTATACCTCAATATTCCTAAAATGAAAGTGAACCTGCAGTAAGCAAACAAAATATATATACTTGAAAATTTATTAATATAAACTTATGTTTTCTCATAAAAGAAAATAGGAATGTGCCTACAGAAAACTTTGCACCTTGCCCATCTTCAAATTTACACTCCACTTCTGCTTTTCTCTGTATTTTGAGGGGAAAATTATCTAATTTTCACATAAATCAAAAAGGAAAAGTGATGGGCAGAACGGGACCAATGTACGTGTCCACGAGTGAATCAAATTGAGTGCCTTTCTATGATGATTTTCTCCAAAATTCCCTCCTATATTAACAACAACAACAACAAAATTGCAACATTCTTTTCTCGCTTTTGCGTGTGTTTTTTTGTTTGTTTGGTTGGTTGGGGTTTTTTGTTTTTTTCAGAAATCTGGATTCTGGAATACTATTGCAGCATATACGATTCTAAGAAAGAAGTTCTAGAATTATATGCCAGTGCATTTCAACAATAACAAAATAGTTCCTAGTGGCTAACACCTAGAGGAGTGGGAGAACCGAGAGAGATTTCAGGTATTGTACTGATTCAGACTCAAAAATACACGGTTGAGGCCGGGTGCAGTGGCTCACGTCTGTAATCCCAGAACTTTAGCAAGTCAAGATCAGAGGATTATCTGAGTTAAGAGTTTGAGACCAGCCTGACCAACATGGCAACACCCATCTCCACTAAAAATATAAAAATTAGCTGGGGCCGGGTGCGGTGGCTCAAGCCTATAATCCCAGCACTTTGAGGGGCTGAGGTGGGTGGATCACAATGTCAAGAGATCGAGACCATCCTGGTCAACATGGTGAAACCCCATCTCTACTAAAAATACAAAAATCAGCTGGGCATGGTGGCGCATGCCTGTAATCTCAGCTACTCATGGGACTGAAGCAGGAGAATTGCTTGAACCTGAGAGGCAGAAGTTGTAGTGAGCCGAGATCATGCCACTGCACTCCAGCCTGGGTGCAGTGCAAGACTCCATCTCAAAAAACAAAAAAATGATAATACACAGTGGAGACAGGAAAATGAGACAAAGATTTCAGAGTGACAAACAAGAAACCACAGAGTTTAGAATCCCCAGTCTCTGACCTCTTAATTAATAGAGACAGAAAGAAGAAAGAAAGGAGAGGACTGAAAAAGACAGAAGGAAGACCTAACACAGGCAGCTAAATCATCCATACTTGATTCTCAAATGCAATTCATAAGATATTCAAATGCAATTCCTATAGGCCTATAATCACCTTTCCTTGTGCCATCTTTATCTAGCTTTTAATACATGCACATGGACATAGAAAGTGGAAAATAGACACTGGAGACTCAGAAAGGTTGGGGGATGAGAGCAGAGGCAAGGGATGAGAAATTACCTAACAGGTACAATGTACACTATTCAGGTAACGGTTACACGAAATGCCCAGATTTCACCCCTATGCAATATAAGAATGTAACAAAACTGTATTTGTACCCCCTAAATCTATAAAAAGAAATTGAACGAGTTGGGAAGACTTCCCTCTTTATTTCTAAAATCTATATCTAACAGTCATTTTCTTTCCTTGAAAATTTGTTAGAACTCTCACATAAAGCCTTCTTTGTCTACGGTTTTTTGGGAAGTTGAGATAGGGATGAGAGTCTTTGATTACTATTTTAAATACAAATGTTCTTCTTGTATTAATTTTATTAACTTTATATTTTTCAAGAAACTTAGAGCATCTAATTCTTTTTTAATATTTACTAATTATCATTTTTTTAGGGTTTGGAAAAATAGATTTTATTATCTTCAAACTATAGAGGAAAATCCTAAATAAATTTCTCATTGCTACTGATGTGGTATTACTGTGTACAGAGTTTCCTAGTTCATCTTCAAAATTATAGCCTCAGTTTATTTCTTTTTTTTTAATTTAATTTTCTGTAAGAAAGAGGTGTGATTTTTCTCCATTTACTTATTCAGTTATATACTTATTTTTTACTCTTGTTTTTTTTTTTTTTTTTTTTTTTTTTTTTTTTGTCTCTTCTGCTAATAGGACTTTTTTTTTAATTGCATTTTAGGTTTTGGGGTACATGTGAAGAACATGCAAGATTGTTGCATAGGTACATACATGGCAGTGTGATTTGCTGCCTTCCTCCCCATCACCTATATCTGACATTTCTCCCCATGCTATCTCTCCCCAACTCTCCACCGCCCGCTGTCCTTCCTATTTCTCCCTAACAGACCACAGTGTGTGATGCTCCCCTCCCTGTGTCCATGTGTTCTCATTGTTTAACACCCGCCTATGAGTGAGAACATGCGGTGTTTGATTTTCTGTTCTTGTGTCAGTTTGCTGAGAATGACGGTTTCCAGGTTCATCCATGAAACTGGAAGATCATCCATGAAACACAGATCATTTTTTAAATCATCCTGTGAAGGAAGATTCTAGGTTACCGCCCTCCAGAGAACTTCAGAAGCTCTGCTATTACAGTCTGTGCCCCTCTTGGCACTAATCTTGCTCGGTTCCTGACTCTCTCCATTCTAGTACCTAACCTTCAAGGCAGAGAAGGTGTTCTTGGCTGGTAAGCATTCAAATCAAAGAGCATTGTAAAAAGCCATTATCTCCTTGCTCGGGCTTATGTAAATTTTGCCTCTGTTGATAGATAGTCAGGGTTTTCCACGACTTCAACAGCAGAGAAATTGAGTAGGGCATACAAAGGCAGCAAATGTGCACTCAGGGTATGGAAAGAAATAGTCACATACAACACCTTCATTTCCAGGGTCCCCATAGCAAAGACCCACTTCTGTGAAAGACCCTCCTGAGACACAGGCAAATTAGGTAATTCTTGACTAAAGACAGTTTATTCCCATCGATTAAAAGGAAGAGCCACTTAGCGCTGCCCTTTCAACATTCCCTTCCCCTTCATGTTCGACTGGAGTTTCAGCTTTCATCCTCACTCCTAAAGTTCTGATTCTCTAACATCCTAATGAAAATGTAATCATTTTAAAAATATATGTAATCCAGATATCAGCTGCCATTGACCTATTTCTTATCATCTAGATAAAGATAGATTAAAATGTCCACGTTATGGATAGTGGGAAAAAATGCAGCATCCTAAGGATTTCTGCCCATTTCTGGGGCAGGGGTAGACTGAGGTGGGGGCTCTCGGATGGCTGCTTCTACCTCTGCCTCTGCTGAGTAAATAGGGGAGATCAGGGATCCACTCCTCATCTACTCCCAACGAACTCAACCCTAATTTGCCCTGGGCTGTCCATGTCTTTAATTTCTACCCAACACACCTTCTAATCAAGGCATTTGAAGTGGAGAGAAAATATTATTGAAGGTTTTAGAAAAATCTGCATTGTGTGACAAAAATATAAAATTCAATAATAAATATTTGTATTGCTAAAGGTCCCCTGGCCATTTCGCTAACTTAGATACCCGCCTCCCTTCATGTTGTTGCCTCTCCTCTCTTCTTTCTGCTTCCACTTTGTTTCCTCCTCCACCTTCAGACCCCTTTCAATTCCTTTTTGTTCCCAGGGCATACTACTTCAGCATAACAAGTTAGCTTTGGATCCTGCAGACCTCACACACCACCTTATGGTCTCACCTTTGCTTCAAGTAGCTTATCCAGGTATTTTTGCTCTTCTAAATATATCCGTAGCTATATTTCAACACGTCTTCATCAGATCAGTTTTAAGATTTGGAAACATCTGCTCTGTGAAATTACGATACCCTTTTTCTTTCCTTTTTTCCATCCTTTCTGCCATCCCATACTCCTTCCATTTTTACCTCTCCTTTCAATGTCCTTTATCACTTCCTTGCTACCATCTCATCTAAAGAAGAAAAGAATTAAATGTTTCATTTTCATAGTGACTTGTTGCACCATCTCTACCTAATAGCCAAATGTGAGCTAATGCTATAATGTTTCTTTTTTCTCTGGGGTATTTACATTCTGGGGTAAAAGAGCTAGAATATTGCCAAGCCAACCAAAGCAAGTAAATATGGATACATCCCAAACTTGAGCACAGGGCACCGTTATCTAAAACCAAGAGCATTCCCACTGGCCAACATTGGGCAAGACCAACAGGTTAGTCTTCCTCTAAACAAGAGATGTGATTTAGAGGAATCCAAAACTAAAGAAAAAGTAGACAGATGTTGTGACCTGTCTCCGTATCTATTAGAATCTCAGCATCTTAACCAAAGGGCAACTCGATTATGATGTACAGCCAAATTACTCATAACCAAGGGGTCTGTTCACTCTTCAGAAGGCGGCCTGGGGGAACAGGCTTTGCTATGCGGTGTCAGAGTGTGTGTTACGACCAGGAAAGGGAGCTTGCTCTTCCCAGGACCCCACCACCAGGAAGCAGTCATCTTTCCTTCCCCTGAACTCACCCAGGGGCACTTAATCTATGCCTCCCTCATGCTCTTACCCTCCTTCTACCTTGTTACGTTGCCTTTGCACCTTTGCTCCCAGTTAGAGGTGGGTTTCCTAAGGGCCTTGGTACTTGCTCTCCTCTCAAATAAATGTGTATCTGCTCAAATGTCTCCTCAGAAAGGCGTTTCCTACCCAGCCTATGTAAAAGCACTACACTCTCTATCCCCATCATCTCTCTTCCCATTCCTGCTTTATTTACATCTATGTTCACTCTCAGCACTACTTGATATACGATTTTTTTATCTGTTTGGGGTTTCTTTTTGTCTGTCTTCCAAGTGCACCCCCTGGAATACAAATCCCTGAGAAAAGAGACTTTACTGTGTACCCTGCTCTGTTTCCAGCATGCATAATAGGGCCTGACACATGATAGTTGCTGAATATTCATCCAATGGATGAATAAATCCATCATAATATTTATTCATCCATCTATATATCCCCCACAATACTTAAAACAGGGCTTAGCATTTCTTGAGAACCCAGTAATTGTTGAAGGGTGGAAAGGGGAAAAGGTGGTAGAGAATAAAAAGGGAGAGAAAGATGGGTAAGTAGAAGGAAGGGAGGGGGAAGGAGAGAGGAAGGGGAGAAGACAGAAGGACTCAATGGCTAAATAAGTGAATAAATGAATAGGTTCTACATAAGCAACATGTCACCTTGGGAAATTACGGGAAAGAATGCAAGTGTCATTAAGAACAACTGATGCAAGAAACAAGAGGCCCAGATAGTTGCTCATTTCCTTGGTAGAGTGATTTACTGCGGCGAGTCAAGATGCAAGGAAAATCACTGTAGGAAAACTCCATCCTACAGTCTGGCCAAGTGAAATATTAGACAATGCTAGGCATTAGTACTGCTTGGCCAAGAGCCACGGAGCTAATTGTTACTTGTTGTTTGAGCCTTTTAAGATTATACCATTAAAACCTTGCATTTTTAATATAATACATGTCTATGAACCCCATAATTAGAGATGGCCTAGCAAATTAAGAAAATTACCTTTTTATAAAGAAGACATGAGGAAACTGAACCAGTTTAGGAAATTATTCAACTGCTGCTGTAAAAAATCAATTCATATTTTCTCCCTGCCTTTTTAAATATCTTTTGGCCATAAAGCCATTCCTCTTCAGCCCATTTAAGTCTTATCAGCCAAGCCATGCTGACTAACCTTCATGTTCAAGCTGTTCAGCCATTAGGTCCATGTGAAAATGCTAATGAACAACAGAAAGACACCGAAGGTATCCATGAGATAGCAAACCACAGTGCCTAAGTTCAGGATTTGCAATCAGATCCCTGAATTCATACCCTGGATCTGTCTTTTAATTGTTGTGTGACCTTGAGCAAGCTATTTAATCTCTTAAGTCTCAGTTTTTAACCGTAAAATGTGGATAATAACATCTAGCACATAGTGTTATATGCAAGGTACTCAATATAGTTCCTAGGAAATAGTAAGTATCCAATGAATGTTAGCTCTTTTCTGATTTATTTGTGTTTATTCTCTTTTCTGCTTTGACAAAATAAATTTCTTGGGGAAATAACTATGTCCTTTATTTCCTTGATAATGATTTATTCTAGCCAATAAAATATCCTGAAATAAAAAGTGTGTACTCACTTCAGGTGATTCAATCCATCACCAATCAGTAATCTCCATTTATGTTTTCCTAAGGACAGCATTCAGTTGTGAAACTATTAGAAAGACCTCACAGGTTTGCAGGTGGTTCGTGTACACATGCATCTTATTTTCAGGTGATATGCTGATCCACATCATTTCTTTTTCAATTTTTCTCTTTCTCTCCATCTTGCTGTCATCTTTGACTTTATTCCCTTACTTCAAAAACGTACAATGGATATTTGCAACCATACTGTTTCCACCGGTCCATGTCTAATCACATGAAATTCAAATCACATTTTCCCATAAAGCACAAATGCCTAATTGATGAAGGATAATGTGACTTCCCAAGATAAGAGCTCTGATCTCTCCACCCCTCCTACCTCCTGAATAGTCAAAATGCTACTCCTTTCTCAGAGGGGATGGAAACAAGCAGGGGGGACACCTTGCCCTGGAATACTACAGCCTGAAGGTGAGAGAGCCATGCTGACCACCTTGACCCTGTCTGCAGTCCTGCTGAGTGATCTTCCCAAGCCAACTGTTTTTTCTCACGCTTGTGGAAGCTGTAAGAAACCATTCCATTAGCTCCACCAACTTCAGCCCATTAATTTGTCCTGCTTTCCTGATCCAGATCCAACAAGAGAGGGATCATACTGCTGAAGCAAAAAGGAATCTCCCACCCATTATGGTGCCCATGTGCACGGTGACAACGGGAAGACTTCTATAGGAAGAGAATCAAGAAACACTGAAATTTAAAAAAAGGAAAAAAAGGCTAATTTAAGCCTGCACATGTCCAGAAAAAAGCTCCCAGGTAATAGTTTGACAAACACAATGCACTGGAAAAAAAAAATGATAAACTTGAGGATTCAGAAAAACAAGGGCACAGTTAGTTTCTAAAGAACAAAGTCACATTTGGAGGTTGCTGAGATAATTCCAGTTGCAATGCATTCCCTGTGGAGGGAAAATCTGGATTCAAAAAGAAACATTCTCTACATCTTGAGTATTTAAAAACTTGGATTTACTTGAACTTTTAGGCTAACCATCTGCCAGAAGTTGAAGCCTGTTTTCTTATATAATCAAAACCTGGGTACAGCTCGTATTAATAATACATCTGTATTACCCATAATTGCTTCAAGCTTCATTTTGGCACAATTAAGGAAAATCATAATCCTTTGAAAAGTCCATAGTTTATTCTGTTTAAAGCTACTGTTAGAATTAAAACATTTTCATTCTTCTCCATTCAATTAACCTGAAATCCAAAATGCATTTCTTTTGATTGTGTCAACTTTTATCTTTCATTTCACATACATAAGTAGTAAGTTTGAGTATTTAGCAGATAGAAAAATTTATGTATTTTGGTTGCCAAATACCTTTAAAATCCTTAAAATATGCAAAATAGCATGACACTTATGCAAAGGTCATATGTAAAGTGGCTTGAGCCATCTGGGTGGAAGCTAAGAGCTCACAAATAATTGAAGGTCAGAGACTGTGGCATAAAAAAATAGAGGTTGATTATTGCAACTATAGCTGCCCAGTGGGCTGCTGTTGTTTTTTTACTGCCAACTGGTCCCAGCTGTGAGCAGACAAAACCAGACACTCTGCCAAAGGGTAGGGGCTATCATAGCCAGTACCCCCCCAAAGACAGGCATCACTCTATTTTCAGGCCTTCTCCACACACCTAGTTTCACATATTTCAGTATCATTCTGCCACTCGTGACTTTTTTGGAAATAATGGAGCCCCCTCAACAAGACTCATTCTTTCCCACCTTTAGCAGAAAAACTGACTCTCCTCATCTCTTGGTGCACTTTCAAGGTATCCCTTCTGAATCTGGAGGAAAGGGCCAAAGCATGATGTTAGTGTTACTGCCTTTCTTTACCTACACATGGCTGCAAAAATACCAATTCATGACCCAGCCCTCCAGTGCCCAGCTTTCTTAAAAGGACTATAGGTAACTCACCTCCAAACTATACTTCCAAAACCAAAGCATCCTTTATACCTTTCCAATCTTTCAAGCTTCCACCAAAAGGGAAATCTGACACCCGCAACCAGCATCCCTTTACCTCTGTCCTAAAACCACTCTTCTTAGTATCCCAGTCTTCCCAAGAAAATATGCAGATTATCGGAGGCCACTAAGCCAGAGCCACCTCAAGGCTTCTGTGGGTCAGCTCTTCCTTCTCCTAGGTCTTAAACAAAATGCCTTACCAAGTGGCTCTAGCATACTTGATTGCCCCCCTTATCATTGAACCATGCACATCCAAAGACATAGCCCTTGTCACGGGCCAACTGTGTGCAGGGCTATGCTCCTCCCATGCTATCAGTAAGATACTAACATCTGCAACAACCATGCCTGTATAAGTCCATTCTCACGCTGCTAATAAAGACATGCCCGAGACTGGGTTTTTTATAAAGGAAAAAGCTTTAATTGACTCACAGGTCAGCATGGCTAGGGAGGCCTCAAGAAACTATTAATTCTGGCAGAAGAGGAAGCAAACACATCCTTCTTCACATGGTGGCAGCAAGGCAACATGCAGAGCAAAGTGGGGGGAGAGCCCCTTATAAAACCAACAGGTCTCGCGAGAACTCACCATCATGAGAACAGCATGGAGGTAACCACCCTTATGATTCACTTACCTCCCATGGAGTCCCCCCATGTGGATTATGAGAACATGGTTCAGGATGAGATTTGGGTGAGGACACAGCCAACTGTATTAATGCCTGAGGCAGACTTAGGGGTCCTGTTGATAATAGCACAGGGAAGTTGCAGACGCTCCTCTGTCTTACAGCAATAGATTCAAGTCACAGCAAGGCTTTCTATGGCTGTCCTCCTACTACATGGGCCAAACCATACATCAAACTGACACAACTGGCACATGTGATTATTAGTAAAAGATGAGTTCAAAATGGAATTCTATTGAGGACAAGCAGTGATATAGTTTGGATGTTTGTCCCCAACCAAATCTCATGCCGAATTGTAATCCCCAATGCTGGAAGTGGGGCCTGATGGCAGGTGTTTGGGTCATGGGGGTGAATCCTGTCTTCAGGATAGCGAGTTTTTGCAACATTTGGACATTTAAATGTGTGACACCTCACCTCTCACTCTTTCTTGTTCCTGTTCTTGCCATGTTATGTGCTTGCTCCTCCTTTCCCTTCTGCCACAATTGGAAGCTTCCTGAGGCCTCTGCAGAAGCAGATGCTGCTATGCTTCTTGTACAGCCTTTAGAACCATGAGTCAATTAAACGACTTTTCTCACAAATGATCCAATCTCGGGTAGTTCTTTATAGCAGTGCAAGAACAGCCTAATACAGAAAATTTTTACCAAGGAGTGGGGCATTGCTATAGAGATACCTGAAAATGTGAAAATACTTTTAGAACTGGGTAACAAGAAGAGGCTGGAAGAGTTTGGAGGGCTCAGAAGAAGACAGGAAAATGAAGGAATGTTTGCAACTTCTTAGACTGGTTAAATGGTCGTGACCAAAATGCTGATAGTGATACGGACAGAGAAGGCCAGGCTAAGCAGGTCTGAGGTAGAAATGTGAAACTTATTGGGAACTGGAGCAAAGGTCATGCATTTTATGGAGGTAACCACCCCCATCATTCAGTTACCACCCATGGGGTCTCTCCATATGGATTATGGAAACTATAGTTCAAGCTGAGATTTGGGTGGGGACACAACCAAACGATATGTGGCTGCACTGTGCCCCTGCCCTAGGGCTCTGTGGAAGTTTTAACTCCAGAGTGATGATTTAGGGTATCTGGTAGAAGAAATTTCTAAACAGCAAAGCATTTAAAATGTGGCCTGGCTGCTTCTAACAATCCATGCTCAGATGCAGGAGAAATGCAATAACTTAAATCTGGAAGTATATTTAAACGGGAATAGGAGCATAAACTTTTGGCAAGTTTGAAGCCTAGGCATGTAGTAGAGAAAGGAAAGGCTTTTTCTGGAGAGGAATTCAAGCAGGCTCTGAAGCAACCACTTGCTACATATTTGCTTAACTAAAAGGAAGACAAGGGCTAATATGTAACACAATTAAGAAAAGTCTTCAAAGGCATTTCAGAGAACTTCATGGCAGCCCTCTCAAAGGCTCAGAGGCCTAGAGGAAAGAATGGTTTTGTGGGCCAGGCCCAGGGGTCTTGCTGCCCTGTATGGCCTCAGGAAAGTATTCCTTACATTCTAGCTGCTCTGGCTCCAGCTATGACTCAAAGGGCTGAGGTACAGCTTCAGCTGCCACTTTGTAAACTACAAGCCACAGGCCTTGGCAGCTTCCACATGGTTTAAGCCTATAGGCATATACAGTACAAAACTGATGGGATTCTCGGCAGCCTCTGCCTAGATTTCAGAGGATATATGAAGAAGCCTGGTGTCTAGGCAGCAGCCCGTTACAAGGGTGGCGTTCTTACAGAGAACTTCTTTAGGGAAGTATGGGTGGGGAAATGTCAGGTTAGAGGCCCCACACAGAGTCTCTCCTGGGGCACTGCCTAACGGAGTTGTAAGAAGAGGACTACCATCTTTCAGACCCAAGAATGGTACATCCACTAGTAGCTTGCACCCTGCACCCAGAAAAGTCACAAGTACTCAAAGTCAGCCCATGAGAAATAGTCTTAGGGGGAAGAACCCTGCAAAGCCACATGGGCAGAGCTGCACAAGGCCTTGGGAGCCCAGGATTGGTTTTTATCAGTGTGCCCAGATTGTGGGATGTAGAGTTAAAGATTATTTTGGAGCTTTAAGATATAATGACTACTCTGCTGAGTTTCAAACTTGTTTAAGGCCTGCAGCTCCTTTCTTTAGGCCAGTTTCTCCCTTTTGGAATGAGAGTATTTACCCAACACCTGTAGCCTCATTGTTTCTTGGAGGTAACTAACTTTGTTTTTATTTTACAGGTGCATAAGCGGAAGGAACTCAACTCCAGATGAGACTTTGGACAAGGCCTTAGGATTTGGGACTTTTGAGTTAATGCTTAAATGAGCTAAGACTTTGGGGGACTGTTTGGAAGGCATGATTATATTTTTCAATATGAGAAGGACATGAGATTTGGGAGAAGCCAGGGTTGGAATGATATAGTTTGGATATGTGCCCCCCACCCTAATATCGTGTTGAATTATAATCCCCATTGCTGGAGGTAGGGCATGATGGAAGGTGTTTGGGTCATGGGGGCACACCCCTCAAAGCTTAGTGCTGTCTTGACAATAATGAGTTCTCACAAGACCATCACTTACAAGTATGTGGCACCTCCCCGCTCACTCCCCTTTGCTCTCCGCTTCTCACCATCTGATGCACCTCCTTCCCTTTTGCCTTCTGCTGTGATTGGAAGCTTCCTGAGGCCTCCACTGAAGCAGATGCTGCTATGATTCCTGTACAGCCTACAGAACTGTGAGCCAAATAAACTTTTCTTATCAATTACACAGTCTTCAGTATTTCTTCAAAGCAGTCTAAGAATGGCTTAATAAAAGAAGTCAGATTTGGCCAGGTGCAGTGGCTCACATCTGTAATCCCAGCACTTTGGGATCCCAAGGCAAGCAGATCACCTGAGGTCGGGAGTTTGAGACCAGCTTGACCAACATGGAGAAAGCCTGTCTCTACTAAAAATACAAAATTAGACTGGCGTGGTGGCACATGCCTGTAATCCCACCTACTGGGAAGGCTGAGGCAGGAGAACTGCTTGAACCCGGGAGGCGGAGGTTGTGGTGAGCTGAGATCATGCCATTGCACTCCAGCCTGTGCAAAAAGAGTGAAACTTCATCTCAAAAAAAAAAAAAAACCTCAAGCCCAAGAATCCACTGCAGTAATAATTTGAGTGAGAGTTTAGACATTTTTTAATTACCTCTAAACAGATTAATTTGGTTTATTTTTTTAAGTGCAGATGAATTTAGAAGGAAGAGCTTAAGCATGCCCTGCTTAAGAGCACTTTTATATTGCTATAACAAAGTCCTCAGATAATTGTTTTTGTTTTTCTTAAAGTATCTTTAAGTGTTTTTTTACGAGATGCTTTAGACCCGTGACAGTGAAAATCAGCTACTTACCCAACCAGCTTTAACAGTGATACACTACCCAAAGAGATAAATCTGAAACAATGTCAGCAGACAACAAATACCAGAGGACTGGAAACCTACTGAGGAGAGGTGTAGGGACTAGAGAGTTCCAGGGCTAGAATACAGAGGCACACAGTTTGGCCATATGCCTAAAGCAGGTGTGGGAGCTGAGAGGATGGCTTGCACACTCAGTGAATCCCCAATGCACCTGCTTCCTCCCTCTCCCGCCTTCCCCTAACCCTTTCAACAGCTCTCTGGAGAGCTGAGTCGAAATAAGACAGAAGTCAAGCCTGATATCCAAGGATACCAAGGAAAGGAATAGCATGAACTAACCCTAAAGGGTAAGTCTCCATTTCCCCCAAAGAAGACTGTAGAAACAGCGCCCACTTGAAATTCTGAAGGAAAACAGAAAGTAGAGGAAGGGAAGGAGAGAAAGAATTAGAATTCCGGGGGGGGGTGGGGGTGGGGGGGGAACAAAAGGTTCACTCGAAACTTCGAAACTAGATATTGTATCATCAGCCTTTCCTTTATTCCAGAGTCTTTTACAAAGTTAATTTATTATCACTTTCCAAACTAGGCCTTTGGGTAATTTAAGTACTTTCGCCATCGCCCCTGGGCAAACTGAAACGTACCAGGAAACCGGAGAGTTCCTGCACTTTAGGTTGTGTAAGTCGCTTGGTAAATGATTAGCAGCCAACGCTGAAAACTGCATAGAACTCAGACCTAAGACATAGCTGATGAATGTTTTCATTTCCATTTTTTTATTCCATTGTGTCTTAGAATTAGTGAAGCTTTTTTTGTTTGTTTTTTGGTTTTTTTTTTTTTAATGCTGTGTTCTGTTTTTTTTTGTTTTTGATTTTTGTTTTTTCTCTTTATGTGAAGCCTGGTAAACAGGCTGCTCTGGACCCTGGAAACTTATCACAAATAGCCCAGCGCCCTCTATCGGCCTCCCCACCACACTGCCTCTCCACGGCCTCAGCAGCTACCTGGCTTGTTTTTAAACATTCTGCAACCACAGCTCTGCCACAAGTGGTAAATTAGTGGCTTCAGAAAAGTACTGTTTGGGTTGAACACAAATCACTTGATAAGCAAAAGAAGAAATAAGTAATGGACTCTAAAATCAAGCAGTAAAATTATTTATGGCAGGGTCAATTATGTCATTTTCCTGTTTTGAAAACATTTAATTTTTCTTAAAAATGGCTTTGTTACATGGCTGAATTACCAATAATTGTGGCTGGACACAACTTGCTTCAGAAGCAGACAGGGAACTGACCCAAATCTAACCAAAATGACTCAGCAAACAGCAGGTGATGAGACTGTCATGCCAGCCCAAGAAGGAAAAATAAAACAAATTTTCTCCAGGTTCACATCACCTTAAGACCAATCTGGAAATGGGTTTAGGAGTGTCATCAGGTGAGAGGTAGAAGCTCCTTAAGGAGGACAAATGGACTTTCAGAGAACAACCTATTCGAACTCCTAAAAAATCATTTCTTGGCATGTACCTTTAACCCTATAGTCCTTGACTCTTGAAATGTTTTTTCAAAATGACATAGGATGCCCCTTTTTTGTTGTTTGTTTGTTTCAATAGAACACTCTGTCCTCTATACAAGGTTCATTTTACCCCCATATGTGAAGAAATTACAACTTCCAATTTTTCTACCAAAAAAAGGTAATAATATGAGTAATTTTAATCTGAGACCAGTTAAGTCTCCATGTAAAACAAAAAAGCACATCGCCTCCCCATCTCCCTTTCTGATTGATCTGTTCCTAGGGCTTGAGACCTCCTAAGTGAGATTTCCTTGCAACACAATACAGATATCAGGATATGACTTCTCTTGTCTCTAAAATAGTGGATTGCGGTTGTGCCTCAGCAAATCATTTATGTGCCAAGCATTGGACAAAGGTTGGAGGAACAAAAATAAGTAAAACACAGTCCCCACCCACAAGGATCTCACTCAAGTAGGATACAAAGACAAGTGAACATAATTAGAATATAACACTGTAAACGCAATGATAAAAATACACAGAGAGTAGGAGCAGAAAAGGTTCTAGCAAAAACTCGTGATTTCAAAGCAGTAATTTGTATTGCAACCCCAAATTCCTCACTTTCATTCAGCGAGGATCTGGGGACTGCCTGGACTCCTCTAATTCACCAAGCAAAGAGCTGGCGATAAATATGTTAATTGAAGTATGATTTACTCCTAGTCAGAAACGCACCCAACCTAAAAAGCAAGCTATTCAGAAACACAGGAGAGGAGTTTCAAGGAGAGGACGGTAGGACATGTCAGAGACGAGGTCAAGAAAAATTCAGACTGAAAGGATTGCTGCATTTGGCTGTAAAAAGGTCAATGCTGAGTTTAAGACAGTCACTCAGTAGAGTGATAAATACAAGATGCCAGGCTCAAAGAAGACATATGTAAAAAGGAAACAAACACAGCGGGCACAGATACTACTGTCGGTCACTATGGCAGTAGCATTTACCGTAAGTGAGACAGCACAGGGGAGTGGGGAGTGTTTTCCTTGGGGACAGTAACCCTTTCTGTGGGGCAGAGGCTGAGCATGTAGGCTCTCCAGTCACGGACACCTGGGTTTAGGTTTCAGCTATGCCGAATAGGTAAACTAGCCATGGCAGACCTCTGCCAAATAGCATCATCACAGCATATACCTTGTAGAAAAAGTATGAATATATACACATATATGTATGTACCTCGTAGAAAAAGTAACTGCCTTGCGTTAGAGTCATTACTTAATGTAGAAACTGGAAAGGAGTCAGAGAAGCCACCATACGTCTTCAGTTCTAAAACTCCTATTTTAACATCTCTGAAATCAGGATACATCACAGTTTGTCAGCATCTTCTCCTCTTAGCAGAACATAAAATGTCTCAGGTAATAATCAATGACATCTTAGATTTAATGGAAGAATTAGTCCCTAACCCTGAAGCAGTTAAATAACTGGCCTAGCTTTGTGCAAACTGGCTTGTAAAGAAATGATGAAGTGAACGTTTTGCTTAAATTCATGAGGGTTTTTTAAAGTCTTCTGGGTTCTGACCGGGGACAGTGGCTCACGCCTGTAATCCCAGCGCTTTGGGAGGCCAAGGAGGGCGGATCACCTGAGGTCAGGAGTTCCAGACCAGTCTGGCCAACATGTTGAAACCCCATCTCTATTAAAAATAACAAAACCAAAACAAAAATAGCTGGGCATGGTGGCAGGAGTCTGTAATCCCAGCTTGGGAGGCTGAGGCAAGAAAATCACATGAACCCAGGAGACAGAAGTAGCAGTAAGCCAAGATCATGCACCATACTCCAGCCTGGACAACACAGTAAGACTCCATCTCAAAAAAAAAAAAAAAAAAAAAAAAAAACTTTCTGGGTCCTTGCTATTCATAGTATGGTCAACAAGCCAGCAATATCAGCATCATCTGGTAGCTCCTTAGTAATGCGGAATCCCAGGCCCCATTCCAGACCTATGGAATAAGAAACTTCATTTGAACAAGGCCTCCAGGCCAGACATGTTGGCATGCCTGTAATCCCAGCACTTTGGGAGGCTAAGGTATGGGGATTGCTTGGGCTAGGAGTTTGAGACCAGTCTGGGCAACATAGTTAGATACTCCATCTCTACTAAAAATTTTTTAATTTGCCCAGCGTGGTGGTATGTATCTGTAGTCCCACCTGTGGGGGAGGCCGAGGTGGCAGGATCACTTGAGCCCAGGGGCTTGAGGCTGTAATAAGCTACAATCATACCACTGCACTCTAACCTGGGTGACAGAACAAGATCCCATCTCCCTAAAAATTAAATAAATAAAATTAAAAGGCCCTTGGTTATTTTTGTATACAATCAAGTTTGGAAGCTCTTCTAGCCTTTTTGTTTAGTATCAGAGATACTGGTGTAACCAAACATTTTGATTTGTTCCTTTAACTACTCACCAAAATGCTATTATTTCATTTAAAACATAATGGAAAACTGAAGTTAAGTTTATACCTCGAAATATTTTAAGATTCATGTTGTATTTGGGGTTTACTAGAACTGTGCATGGAAATTAAAATCTCTGAAAAATCACAGGTAACGGTAACACCAACGTTGCGGAGACAGAAGAGAGTTTTAATTTTTTAAAAATGTTTGTTTCTGTGACATTACTGAATTTGGTTTTGATAAGATGCTCCAAATAAACATATTTGTACTGTTGACTAAATAGAGTCCCACCCAGATTGAACACTTACTGTGCACAAGGACTGACCATTTTAGCGCTCCAATTAGCCTTACTTCACCAACCTAGATAAATAACAGGCTAGTAAATATTTGATTGAATATCAAATTATTAGAAATACTGAATTGTTATGCAATGTGTTGTTTGGTGTTATCTACTGTAGACAACACAAATCATTAATATGAAATTTTGTGATACCCTGATTAAGGATAATAGTACAATCGTGACCAGAGGTAGCACAGCTTTGATTATTCTATTATTCTCTATGGTGGATTCAATCAAAAGAGAATGTAAAATTAGGAAGCGTAACTCTGAAATGGAATAGTGAATCCTCCACATAAGAACTTACACTGGCTGCCAGATGCAAATTGCTGGAGTGATGAATGTGAAAAGATTAGTGGTCCAGATAAACCCCTGGACACTGTTACTTTATAGTGCAAATAAATTAGGTTTTCTATAATTCATGGCAGTAGAAGGAATTGAATTTGGCCTCTTTAAAATCTTCTTGGCTTTATTCCACTGAGTAGTCCTATGTGCCTCCTTCAACAGCTACCAGAAACCTGGGGCCCATCCCCAGCTTCTTGAGGTAGGGGTCCCTTTGCCAGCTGGCCAGGACCCAGCCAAGCCCACCGGACTCTCTCTCTCACCCATGGCCTACCTCTGCTCCATGGAGAACACATACATTCTCTCCCTTGCCACCAACAAATTCCAGGATGCAGGCCAATCCCTAAGCAGTAAACCCCTTTGCTGCCTCCATCAGCCAAGCAATCTATCTCTGCCCTCTCAGATTCCCCGGACAGGGTCACATCCCTGTCTCCTATGCCTGGCAACAGCAGAAGGCACACAGCAAGTGCCCCAAGTAGTGCTGTTAAATCCCTGCATTAGCTGATTCCCTCAGAAGCAGACACTGAGGCAGGGACTCAAGGGCATGAGTATTTAGAAGACAACCTCAGAAGATGCTGGTGGAGAAGTCAGAAGCCTAGATATGGCGGTGATGTGACACAACACCCAGGCCCCTCAGGGAGGAAGGCTGGGCGGTACCAGAGGAGCCCTGGCTGTAGGCCCTCTTTGCAGATTACCTTGGCTGAAGAAAACTGTTTCTCCCAAGATCAGACCCTCTTCCAGGTACAGTCTGCACCCAATGACAATTCACTGTAATTCACCCATCTCTGACCCCAACTTGGGCCATTCCCAAGAGCCTTCCAGCCCTAGAGCTCCCCGGGTGGGTCAGCTGAGGCCTGTGTTTGGACTGCATTACAGCCCAGTTTTTCCCTCTGCCCCCTGTGCCTCACCCTCCCTTCTACAGGTGTTAATCCCAAAAGAAGACCCAAATAAACATCACTCATGCTGCTTCCTGGTGAACCCAACCTGTGACTACAGGACAGAGAAGGAAGCCAATATAGGGTATGTTATCAAGCAAACTCCGCTATGGCTATCTGGAGCACAAGTGTACTAGAAAACTTTGAGTAGCAGCATAGAACAAGTGCCTCAGAGTCATCCCATCCAAGGGGTGAAGGGGTAGAGGTATTTACTGGCTTAGGACGTCATTCCTTCACACAACTAGCTCACCCCATGCACGGGCAGAGCAGGCCACAGCTGCCACAGAAAGCCTCAGGCAAAAAGTCATTGGCTGGGTGGGAGTCAGGTTGGAGTGCATGGAAATGAGAGATACCAATGGATCTGGGCAGGCCCTGACCAAATCAGCTTCCAGCCATCTGTTCCAATTTAGGCCTGAGACGAATCATCCCTCCAAACGAATGATGCCCTGGACCCAGAGGGAAGGGAGGACCAGAAACAAGAGAGCCTAAGAAATATCTACCACAACAGAAGTGATCTGGGCTTGGAACACAAAGAGTGGCCACATAGCAAGCATTTACTGAGTGAACAATACCTGCCACACTATTTAGCTATTCTCCCTCATGAACTCAGTTAATCACAATTCTAATTCTATGGGTTATTTCTATTTAACAGAAGAGAAACTGAACCTTAGATGGGGGAACCTTCTGCCAGTTAGTAACTTAATCCCAAATCTAACACCAAAACCATACCCCTTTTTTTAAGTAACTTATTTTTCTTCAGCTTGTATTTTTAGTTCTGGGGTACATGTGCAGGATGTGCAGGTTGTTATGTAGGTAAATCTGTGCCTTGGTGGTTTGCTACGGAGATCAACTCATCACCTAGGTATTAAGCCCAGCATCCAGTAGCTATTCTTCTTAATGCTCTCCCTACCCATCAACCCCACAATAGGCCCCAGTGTGTATTGTTCCCCACAATGTGTCCATGTGTTCTCATCCTTCAGCTCCCACTTACAAGTCAGACTATATGGTGCTTGGTTTTCTGTTCCTGTGTTAGTCTGCTGAGGATAACAGCTTCCAGCTCCATCCATGTTCCTGCAATTAACATGTTCTCATTCCTTTTTATGGCTGCATAGTATTCCATGGTGTACATGTACCACATTTTCTTTATCCAACCTCTTATTGATGGGCATTTGGGTTGATCCCGTGTCTTTGCACCTGTGAATAGTGCTGCAGTGAACATACACATGCGTGTGTCTTTACAATAGAATGATTTATAATCCTTTGGGTATATACCCAGTAATGGGATTGCTGGATCAAATGGTATTTCTGCTTCCAGATTTTTGAGGAAATTGCCACACTGTCTTCCCATTCCCCACAATGGTTGAACTAATTTACTCGCCCCCTAGCAGTGTAGAAGCATTCTTTTTTCTCCACAACCTCGCCACCATCTGTTGATTCTTGACTTTTTAATAATTGCCATTCTGACTGGCATGAGACGGTTGTGGCAAAACCATATTATCAGCCAGACTACAGCTATCATACTTCCCTAGGATCAAGAAATAGATTTCTCAAAAAAGGAACGTCTTCAGTGAGCCTTGGCAGCAAAATGTACTATCCATAAAGCTAAACATCATTCACGATTTTGGGTTGGGCATTTGCTGCTGAGTTTATTCATTTGTTTTGTGTTTAATCTTCTCTGTTACAAAAGTTAGAGTATGCCAGCATATACTTCAAAACATCCAGCCATCCAGGAATACTTACATATTTGACATTAATTAATGCAATTAGTCTAACAAGCAAGGAATTTGGGAACAGGTCCATGTACAATCCTGTCCTTCCCAAGGTATTTGTAATCAGAGTTTAACATTTACATTTCTAAAGAAATACCAAAATCAGATACCAAATGCCAAAGAGAAGGTCACACCAAAAGGCAGATTTTTCAAGGAAAATGGAAGAAAGCCAACTGAAAGTTCTAAAAACCCACAAGGAGAATATAAAAATGTAGGAAGGTTCAAAAGTAAAGATTTGATGTAGATAATTTTCTTCAGGAAAACTGTTCAATGAAACTCCTTCCTCCACTCTAGGGAGAGGGGGTGTTACTCCACTCTAGGGAGAGGGGGTGTTCTCGCCTGTTAAAGCAGAAGGTTTAACGGGGCCACTTGAAGAGCTGCATGTGTCACCTGCTGGTGCCTAGCAGAATAAGAGAGGTCTGATTCCTGCCGGGGAAGCCCAATGAGTGATGCTTCTTTGTTAGTGTAATTTGCACAAAAAATAAATGACTATTTCTCATGAGCCAGAGGTGATCTGTGGGTGAAGGAAAGCCCAGATAGCCCTATCGTGGGTCAGGGCTGACAAAGCCACAGAGTCATGAAGGAAACTGTGCAGGCAGGAGCTGTGCATCTGCAGTGGCTTCATGGGGTCTGTGGAAGCAGGCTCAGGTGCCATCCTATTACAGTTGTGTTGGCAGGGTCCAGGGGGCTGAAGACCAAGACAGGCTGGGTCCAGTGACAGGTGCCTCTGAATAACCCACGTGCTAAACATCTGCGCCACCCCCCGCCCCCGCCGCCAGAGCGCCATCTGAGACGACTGCATTTCCTGGGCCTCTTCCCTCTAACCCTCCCACCACCCAACCTCCAGATCCCATCCAGGAGGGACCAGAAATTTTGCTTAACAAGCTGAGGTTAGGGAGTAATGCAAAGCAGAAGAAAACCGAAGAGCTCTGTATCCATTTCCCCCTGCAAGTAGCCACCATGGAAGGTGGGGGAAGAAAATATCATATGATGCCAGGTGCAGTGGCTCATGCCTGTAATCCCAGCACTTTGGGAGGTTGAGGCGGGTGGGTCACAAGGTCAGGAGATCGCGACCATCCTGGCTAACAAGGTGAAACCCCGTCACTACAAAAAATACAAAAAAATGAGGCAGGCATGGTGGTACATGCCTGTAGTCTCAGCTACTTGGGAGGGTGAGGCAGGAGACTTGCTTGAACCCGGAGGCAGAGGTTGCAGTGAGCCGAGATCACACCACTGCACTCCAGCCTGGGCTACAAAGCGGGACTCCATCAGAAAGAGAGAGAGAAATAAAGAAAGTAGGAGGGAGGGAGGGAATTAACAAAAGGAAAGAGAGAGAGAAAGAGAGAAAGAAAGAAAAGCAAAGAAAGAAAGAGTCATACCATAATAAGCATGTATTGCCACTAGATCAAATTATTTTATTTTATACTATGCAGCCATAAAAACCGATGAGTTTGTGTCCTTTATAGGGACATGGATGAATCTAGAAACCATCATTCTCAGCAAACTGATACAAGAACAGAAAATCAAACGCCACACAGTCTCACTCATAGGCAGGTGTTGAACAATGAGAACACATGGACACAGGGAGGGGTGCATTACTCACTGGGGTCTGCTGGGGAGGCTAGGGGAGGGACAGCAGGAGGTAGGAGGTTGGGGAGGGATAACATGGGGAGAAATGCCAGATATAGGTAATGGGGGGATGGAGGCAGCAAACCACATTGCCATGTTTGTACCTATGCAACAATCCTGCATGATCTGCACATGTACCCCAGAAAAGTGCAATTAAAAATAATAATAAAATAATAAAAGTCAAAAAAAGAGAGAGACAGAGAGAGACAAGTTCTCTCTTTGTCACCTAGGCTGCAGTGCAGTGGCACGACCATAGCTCACTGCAGCCTCAAGCTCCTGGGCTCAAACGTTCCTCTCCCTTAGCCTCTATAGTAGCTAGGACTATAGGAGTACACCTATAGTGTAATGGCTCATTTATTTTTTTAATTTTCTGTAGAGATAGGGTCTATGTTGCCCAGGCTGGTTTTGAACTCTTGGCCTCAAGAGTGAACTCGAGTGCCTCAGCCTCCCACAGCACTAGGATTACAGGGGTGAACCACCACCTCACCTGACCTGTTGTACATTTTAAATTGTCAGAGTTGTTATTTATTCCCTAGCACTAAGCACTCTAACTGCTGAAATGAGATTGTGTTCACAACTTAAAGCAACTGTGACATTGTGATTTCCTGAGAGTAACCAGTAGAATCATGGGTCGGCCAGAAAGGTGACTTCCACTAATAAACGTCATGAGGATGCGTCCCAGTCACAGGCCACACCCCATGGGTTAGGCTCAACTTACAGCTCCATTCCAGCCTACAACATTCTCCCTGGCAGACTCCCCAGCTTCTAAGAACAACAGGAAAAACTGCTACTAAAATATTTATGAAGGGTAGCTGGTTTCATTTCCAAATCTTATTTTCTTATTGATTTTGAAAAGAAATGTAAGCCACTATGTGTCTAAATTGATGGTGCTCTCAACCATCTAACTTCAAGACCTAAGGAATGAACACAAGTGGAAGTGATGGAAGATCAAATCAAGTTACAGACTGAGAATGGTAGACCAAGATAAAGGAAGATGTTCCTCCATCCTGGTCAGGGTCCCCAGGCTTTAGGAGATGTGTCAGGCTCTGCCAAAAGGCCCGGGGAAGGACCTGTTCCTTTCTTCCTCCTCTGACATCAGGATTCAGAAAATTCCTAAATGTTCTTTTCTGGTAAACCATCAAGAGTTAGAACATCTTCCCAGGACTGGGGTTTCCGGCACAAAAAAAAAAAAAAAAAAAAAAGGGAAACATTTACACAGGGCCACAAAACCAGAGAAAAAACAGAAATGGGGAAAACACAAGAATTCAGAGAGTGGTAAATAGTCTCAGCTTGCTTTCAGGGTTTTAAGTGGAGGAGAGAACATAAGATGGATATAAAAGACATTTTAAAAAGAAACAGACTGTAAATTCTAAAATATAAGTAGACTACTAGGAGGCTCTGAAGATTCTGAAGGCTTATCATTTCTTCTTGAAATCCTAACTGATAAATCACAGTTCAGAGCTTATCAGCTGTTCTTTAACTGTTTAAAGTAATCCATGAGGAAATGTTAACTCATGGCTATGTACAGTGTCCAAATAAGTGACATTTCAGACACTAATTATCGTGGAGGCGGGTGGGGGACATGCTCCCAATTCCACCACAGAAAAACCGCTAAGCTTATGACCCCAATAATTGTTTTGCAAATCATGGAGTGGTTTGTGTTATAGTAATGGGTAAAACCTCACTATGTTCGCCTAGATCTGGGACATCTGGCTACCCTAACTAACCTTGTCTACTAGGCAGAGCATATATCACAGGCCAGGGAGCTATGAGCAGTGAAAGGCACAGAGTTATGAAAATATGTGGCTTTCCAAACACAAGCAAGGGACTACTTCTGTGTATACTGTTTTATTTTTAGACCATCTCCCAACCACTTCTCCGTTATGCTTTGAATTTAGACAACAGCAAGTTTGACACATCTAGTTACGGATAGCTAAAGTCTGTCCTTAAAACAGCATTCAAAACAGGGGACAAAAACCTTACATCTGCTACAAACAAATATTATTTGTCAAAGCAATGTTTTATTATTAAAAACCATTCTAGGAATTGGTCCTTGACCCAGATGATTTGTCTATACATAAAAGACCCAGAAGCAGATGGTTAGAGGAAGCAGTAATAGGTAATATTATTTTATATTTTAAACTGTCAAAAACAATAAAGTATCAAAAGAAAAAACAGATCATGAATATTGAATGGGAAAGCAAATTGCAAAATTGAATATGTAGTGTGATTAGCATTTTTTTTTTCCTTTTGAGATGGAGTCTCGTTCTGTTGCCCAGGCTGGAGCGCAGTGGCACAATCTTGGCTCACTGCCACCTCCAGCTCCCAGGTTCAAGCTATTCTCCTGCCTCAGCCTCACATGTAGCTGGAATTACAGGCACCCGCCACCATGCCCGGCTAATTTTTGTATTTTCAGTAGAGATAGGATTTCACCATGTTGGCCAGGCTGGTTTCTAACTCCTGACTTCAGGTGATCCACCTGCCTCAGCCTCCCAAAGTGCTGAGATTACAGGTGTGAGCCACCACACGCAGCGAGATTACCTTAATAAGATTGTTTATATATGTATACACATACAGTTAAAAAAAAAAGACTGATAATTGCCTGGAAGAATATTAAACACTTAATAAAGGTCACCTCTACTGTTTATACTCCTGAATGCTTGGGTTTTATGCCTTTTTAATAAGCAGTCATTTATTTTTTAATTTTTTTAACTAATGACAATACTTTTTAAAATAAGCTTTCTGAGCCTTGCTAGCATGCAAGCTTTTACAGTTTTCTCCCTAGCCATGATAACAGGACATACACACAGTTTATGAAGAAAATTAGACAATGGATTTAAAGTACCTAACTCCACAAGTAGAATAGCAGATGTTGTGTCATCAGAGGCTACTAGTTTTTATTGACTTATAGCATTTTCTAAAACAAAGGATTCAAATTGAAATAGTATTCCAGATTGTCATTTCCTTTCAGGTCTATATGAAATCCGTTACAAATAAAAATAAGGATCTTGGCCAGGTGCAATGGCTCACGCTGTAATCCCAGCACTTTGGGAGGCCAAGGCAGGAGGATCCCTTGAACCCAGGAGTTTGAGACCAGCCTGAGCAACATAAGGAGACCTGTTTCTACAAAAAATAAAAGTAAAATATTAGCTAGGTATTGTGACACACACCTTTAGTCCCAGCTACTCAGGAGGCTGAGGTGAGAGGATTGCTTGAGCCCAGGAGTTTCAGGCTGCAGTGAGCTGTGGTCACACCACTACACTCCATCCTGAGCAACAGAAGGAGACCCTGTCTCAAAAATAAAAAATAATGAGGATCTTGAGAAAAAAGTGTTTAGGAAAACAATCTACATAATGAATCTCACTAATAATAATGGAGTCTTACAACATTCTGCTCCTTTTGATATTTATTTACTTGTTAGCAGATCCTTGTACAAAGTAAAATTTTAGAAACACTGTTTCCTAGATCATAATCCCAACTCCAAGTTCTCCTTCCCCTTTTCTCCTTCAAGAGATAAAAAGAACTATAACAGATTTACAAGAAAAAAACAAACGCATCCCAAAGTGGGCAAAGGATATGAACAGACACTTTTCAAAAGAAGACATACATGAGGCCAAGAAACATATGAAAAAATGCTCATCATCACTGGTCATTAGAGAAATACAAATCAAAACCACACTGAGATCCCATCTCAAGCCAGTTAGAATGGCGATCATTAAAAAATCTGGAGAGAACAGATGCTGGAGAGGATGTGGAGAAGTAGGATCACTTTCACACTGTTGGTGGGAGTGTAAATTATTTCAACCATTGTGGAAGACAGTGTGGCGATTCCTCAAGGCTCTAGAAACAGAAATTGCATTTGACCCAGCAATCCCATTACTGGGTATATACCCAAAGGACTATAAATCATTCTGTTATAAAGACACATGCACACACGTGCACCCTTTTTCCTCCACCCCTCCACATTTAAGTAAGATCAAATCCTATGAGTTCTATTTCTTAATACCTGTCCTATCAGTCCCCCATCTCTGTCTCAACTTCTATTGCCTTGGTCAGGTCCTATGAGCTGTTTCCTAGCCTTCTGCAATGCAGAGATAGCATAGTGCATTGTTGTATATTACAGTGAGGGATACCTCAGGTTCTGAAGCTATGTTGGAGGGTTCAAATCCTGCCTCCTGTCTGGTACTAAAAATAGTCACACAGACCAATGGAACAGAAGAGACAGCCCAGAAATAAGGCTGCACACCTACAACCATCTGATCTTTGACAAAGCTGACAAAAACAAGCTATGGGGAAAGGGTTCCCTATTCAATAAATTGTGCTGGGATAACCAGCTACCCATGTGCAGATTAAAACTGGATCCTTTCCTTACACATGCACAAAAATCAACTCAAGATGGATTAAAGACTTAAATGTAAAACCTAAAACTATAAAAACCCTCAAGATAACCTAGGAAATACAGTTTTGTACATAGGAACTGGCAAAGATTTTATGATGAAGATGCCAAAAGCAATCACAAGAAAAGCAGAAATTGACAAACATGATCTAATTAAACTAAAGAGCTTCTGTACAGCAAAATAAACTATCAAGAAAATAAATAGACAATCTACGGAACGGGCAAAAATATTTGCAAACTATGCATATGGAAAAGGCCTAATATCAAGACTCTATAAGGAGGGCTGGGCACAGTGGCTCATGCCTGTAATCCAGGCACTTTGGGAGGCTGAGGCAGGTGGATCACTTGAGGACAGGAGTTTGAGACCAGCCTGGCCAACCTGGCAAAACCCCATCTGTGCTTAAAAAAAAAAAAAAAAAATACAAAAATTAGCTGAGTGTGGTGGCACACCTGTGATGCTACCTACTCGGGAAGGTGAGGCACAAAAATCACTTGAACCCAGGAGGCGGAGGTCACAGTGAGCCAAGATCATACCACGGCAGTCCAGCCTGGTGACAGAATGAGACTGTCTCAAAAAAAAAGAAAAAAAAAAAAAAGACACTATAAGGAATTTAAATTTACAAGAGGAAAATAAAACCATTTAAAAAGTGAGCAAAGGAAATGAACAGACACTTTCCAAAAAACAACACATAAGCAGCCAACAACCACATGAAAAAATGCTCAGTATCACTCATCATTAGAAAAATGCAACTCAAAATCACGGTGAGTTACCATCTAGTCAGAATGGCCATTATTAAAAAGCCAAAAAATAAGACATGCTGACAAGGTTGTGGAAAAAGAGGAACACTTATACACTGTTGTTGGGAGTGAAAATCAGTTCAACCATTGTGGAAAGCAACATGGCCATTCCTCAAGGAGCAAAAACAGAACTACAATTTGGCCCAGCAGCCCCATTACTGGGTATATACCCAGAGGAATGTAAATCATTCTACCGTAAAGACACATGCATGTGTATGTACATTGTAGCACTTTTCACAATGGCAAAGTCGTGGTACCAACCTTAATGCCCATCAACGGCAGATTAGAAAAAGAAAATGTCATACATATACACCACAAAACACTGCGCAGCCATAAAAAAGAACAAGACCATGTCCTTTGCAGAAACACAGTCGGAGCTGGAGGCCATTATCCTTAGCAAACTAACTCAAGAACAACAACAACAAAAATACCACATGTTCTCACTTATAAGTGGGATCTAAATGATAACACATGGATACAAAGAGGGGAACAGCCGGCACTGGGGCCCCCTTGAGGGTGGAGGGTGAGAGGAGGAAGAGGATGAGAAATAATAACTATTGGGCACGAGGCTTGATACCTGAGTGATGAAATAAACTTTACAATAAACTCCAGTGACATAAGTTTACCTAAATAACAAACCGGCACATGTACTGCTGAACCTAACAGAAAAGTTTTTTAAAAAGAAGAATGTCAGGTATTTCATGTTAAAAACACAAATATTTCTATTATTGTTATTTTATTGTCTTCTAGTTTATGGCAGCAGCTAATAGTGGGGATGAGGTTCTGAGGGCACTGCATGCCAAGTCGGGACAGGCCCAGGATATGGGCTTGGCTGAGGCACACAAGCAGGACCTCCGTCACTCCAACACACAGAGATCATCCATAGCACCACTCTAATGCTTCAGGAAGACCAGAAGGTTCTTAGGAAGCATATGAAATTGCCATTTCATAAGTGAAAAACAGCTGAATTATTGCAATTTCACCTGGTTCAATCTGATACTTATATAACAGATACTTTGATATAATATACTTTAATATAATCTCATAGAAATGTGATGTGTTTACACAAGAAAAATAATATCTTTAAACCTATTTTGTTAAGGAACTTTAAAAAGTGGCCCCTCTTCAGTAAGTAATTTTAAGATTTTTCAAAGCCATGTTCGGTAGCTATCTGTCATAGTTCATCTTCGTCAAGATCAAGACACTCATTCATCACCCTCATCGGACTAATCAGGCAAACTCCGATCTAAGCCTCTGTTTCTCCAGTCTTCACTGAACAGCTTTCCTTGGGTTTCTGCCATGATACATGTAACCACCAACTGCTTAATTTTAACCTCTAGATTGCAGAGTTTCTAGCTCCTAAACCTAACGTGAGTATTAAAATCTTAAAGGAGATGCTTCCCCCTGCAGATGTTCTTCTAAAAAGCTGACGACAGTGTCCATTTTCACCCACATAGCCATCTCAGCAGGTTTTCTGGTCGATTTTGATGGCGTATGGCAACAACAGTGGCAACAGTTGCTGCAGAAACGTCATCTCACAAAATAAAACAGGCTGATAAAAAAGAAAGAGAGCTTCTAGCTTGATGCGGAAGATGCAGGGTGTTCAAACAACCAGATGTTCCCATTTTGCCAATACAGCTTGGTTTTCATAATCGTGTCTTGTGAGCTCCCACTCCAAGTAAGGGAGAGAATCAAAAAGTTCAAACTCAGCTCATGGCTTCTGGTTGACTGTCAGGGAAGAGGAACATTTTTGAATGATTACCCTGTGTGGCATTACACATATTTCTAATCCAGAACACCAAGCAGTTTTGGTAGATTCAATAATAAATGGCCTTTTAGGAAACTGAAAGAGTAAGTCAAATGAGACTAATAGGTCTAAGGACTACACAGACACATTAAAAGGTAGAGCAAGGCTCTCAGTTTAGGAAATGATAAATAAAGAGTTGTGGGGAGGAATATTTCCTCTCCTATCTTAAGGCACTGAAGAGTTGAACTGTAAAGACAGCCAGAATAGAAGAAGTAACATTAATATTTAATCAGCTCCAGCGTCTAAGCTAAACACAAAGAGATTGGGTGGCAGCAATCCCAAAAGGTTCGGCCTGGTCAGCTCATATCATCAGAAAAGATGGCAGCGGTTGAATTCTTGTTGTCCCACCATGACACCAGGGCAGTAGGCATCACAGGGGTGGCCCCTGCAGAGGGCATGTGGGTCACCCTGCGAGTCAAGGGAAAAGAGGTAGGCAATCCAGAGGGCAGCTATTGCAAGGGGAATACAGAATAAAGACTATTTGTATTTGTTGTTTTAAAACTTACTTTTGGTGTTGGGTTTTTTTTCCAGGGATAGAGTCTTGCTCTATCACCCAGGTTGGAGTGCAGTGGCGCAATCACGGCTCACTGTAACCTTGAACTTCTGGGCTCAAGTGATTCTCTGGCTTCAGCTTCCCAAGCATCTGGCACCACAGGCACATACCACCACATTTGCTAATTTTTTTTAATTCTTTGTAGATACAGGGTCTTACTATGTTGCCCAGGCTCATCTCCAAACCCTGGCCTCATGCAATCCTTCCCTCTCTACCTCCCAAAGAGATGGCGTTACAGCAGGAGCCACAGCACCTGGCTTTTAAGACCATTTTTATCCCTGTTTTTTGTCCCCCAGGGGGACATCTTGGCAATGTCTGAAGACATTTTTGGTTGTCAAAGGAAGAGCAGGGGATGCTACTGGCAACCAGTCAGTAGACACCAGAGACAATGCTAAACATCCTACAACGCATAAGACACCCTCACAACAAAAAATTCACCAGGCCAAATTGTCAACAGCATTGAGGCTGAGAATCCTTGCTTATCATTAGTCTCAACTCTTGACAGCCTCTGTCTTCTGCAGTCTTTATATATTAATGTCGCTTTGTGCACAGTACATGTAATATGCTTAAATCATTCGCAAACCACATTTTTGCTCAGTAGTATGTCTCTTGGGGTGAGTACAAGATGTGTTGGAAAAAAATGCTTTGATCATCTGGGATGAAAATAAGACCTCAAACAGCACGTTTAAATAATCAAAAATGCTGGCTAAATCTCTTGATAAGAAGCATGGGGTTCTTCTCACTCCTAAGTAGGAGTTGAACAATGAGAACTCATGGACACAGGGAGGGGAACGTCACACACAAGGACCTGTCAGGGTGGAGGGCTAAGGACGGGACAGCATTAGGAAAAATACCTAATGCAGATGACAAGGTAATGGGTACAGCAAACCACCATAGCACACGTATACCTATGTAACAACCCTGCATGTTCTGCGCATGTATCCCAGAACTTAGGATATAATTTAAAAAGGAAGAAGAGGAAGCATGGCGTCTGTTTAGTGGAGAACCTTTGGTCTTACTGGGCATTGGAATTAGCTGTTGAGGAGAAGAAGCCCAATGTTGCTCAAGAAAGAAAAATGAGAAAAACTCACAAGGGCAAAGCGACTGAGAAAGGGCTTTGGAGGAGAGCACATGTCTAAAGATGATCTATTAACAGTTGCTTGTGATGGGGTATGTGACATAAATCCCCTCCTCCACCTTTCTCACATTTTCTACTTCAGTCACCGATTATTCTGTACAATCGGAAAGATCTGTGTTGGTTTGTTTCTACTGACCCAAAAGAGACTCTGACTTTGGCATCTACACTGGCCCAGAGACTAACCATGGAAACGTTGATCCTAGGCTAGAGTGAACATCTGGGCAGTTAATTTCTTCAGCATTCACAAAGTTCTCCCTAAATCCTGAACATCTCCTGTCACTTCAGAAGGGACTTAATTGGCCCAGGAATTATCTGAACTGTGAAAACACTCAGAGATTTCTTACAAAGCAAAAACTTGCTCCTACATTATATTTCTACAACTGTCTCAAACACAAGGCCAACAAAGAATGATACCCTGAGTTGTAATAAATAATGTATGTTTTCATTTACAAGCAAAATGAGAGGAAAAGGCAGCCCAAGGTGATACACTGAATAAAATAATGATGTTGCAGTTACGGCATAGCAAAGTTGAACAAAAGGTAAATGTCGAATGGCTACACCACCCAAGAGAGACAGCAGAGCATAATACAGCATTCAATTCAACCTCTAACACAGCAGTGCTCTGGAAGAGGCAACCAGCTCCCAATGTGAGGAGGCTGGAGCTCCATCTGAAGTACCTGGTACCTGTCTATCTTCCTGGAATCAACACTGCCAGCCATTCGGAGGGTTGCCCTGAAGGACTGTGGGCTGAAAAGAATTGGGAATGGCAGCTCAAAGAAACCAAAAAGATCAGATTGATTTTTACATTTTGATGCAATTTCACACAAATTCATCTGCAAAAACTGAGTAGATTTGGCTAAAATAAATGAGAAGTAGTACTCAACTATTTACAAAGCACTTCCAAAGCAGCCGTTGGAGATACATTATCTTGCAGTTCCCACGGTAAGCTGGTCTCTCTCAGCAAAATCGGTAAGATGGGTAGGAGGTTGGAGAGTAGAAGGCAGTGTTGGCAGCCCCTGGTTTCAGGTGTCAATGAGGCAGAGAAAATAGCTGCAGTCTAGCCTTCTGGAATGCCAACACCAACCCCACCACGCTGTAGGCCTGTGAAAGAAGAAACCCTCCCAGGATGCAGGGATCAGCTTGCAAGGAACTGCATGTGATGGGGAGGAAGGCAGCAAATCACACTGCCACGTGTGTACCTATGCAACAATCTTGCATGTTCTTCACATGTACCCCAAACCTAAAATGCAATAAAATAAATAAATGGGGAAAAAAAAGAAAGAAAAGAGAGGCTAAGTGAGAACCATACAAAGAGACTATCTAATTCTCTTTGGAAGCTGCGATTCATACAACCCAACCACTGACATCTCTCAGTAGATTTGGGGAAGGGTAGAAGATTGTCATTGATTTCCAAGCCACCTGAGCTCTCAGAGCTGTTTCTTCAAACTCAGAGAAAAACTGGGGAAAATATCCTAAATATGTAAATAAAAACCCTGAGGCCAGAGGGACACCCAGTTGTCAACTCCTAGTTATCAGTCCTGATAAGTATGAGACAAGTACACATCAGTTCCCAACCCAAGACATCTACTGGTCTGGCTAGCTCTACCTTCTGAACTTGAGACAGTTGAGAGACCTTAGCCATGGAAGTTTAGAACTTTCTCCAGGGAACAAGTAATGTTTAGTCTCGACAGAAGTCTGCCTCTGTGTTGAGAGGAGAATGGCCAGAAGCCATTTCAGCACCTCAGCAAAGTCGGCATCCTTGCAGGAAGCCTAAGAGATGTGTGTTCAAGAACCTAGCTTCAGCCCCAAGGGAGATCCCAGAGAAACCTGAAGAGTAAGTGAAGATATACACAAACACACACACAACAAAACAACAACAACAACAACAACAACCTCTTTCGGTGCTAATTAATCATTCCATTTAAAGCATGAATACTCCAGTCCTACAGCTCTTTGTTCATATGGAATAGGACAAGCAAGGTTTGTTTATTAAAACTTAAAATTCCCAAGAGAGAAATTTAAAAGGACTGTGATGCTGGCTGGCTCTGAATGAAATCTGATTGGGGTCATGGTGGGAGATTTGGGCGCTACTTCTATGTCTACCTCCAATTCTATGTGACTACTGGACTTGGACTTCCTCCCCTGTGATATGAGCCTAAATGGTAAATATTGCACTTCATCTCTTATGCATACTCTGGTTGACTGGTAGTGGCTTCCTGGATGGTTGCTTGTGACTATTTCAAGACTGGGTTGAAAGGGAAAGAGAATTGTCATTGACTACTGATATCTGCAATGTACCCAGGATTAGGAAGTATTAACATGTAATTGACCATATCTGGAAGTAACACTTTTCTGGGGCTATCATTTATGTGCTTTAGCATTACTGAATCAGGACAACTTTCTTCTGACTTATTTTTGGTGGGGTGGGGGCGGGGGGGCGTTTTGAGATAGAATCTCACTCTGTTGCCAAGGTTGGAGTGCAGTGGTGCGCTATTGGTTCACTACAACTTCCACCTCCCAGGTTCAAGCAATTCTCCTGCCTTAGCCTTACAAATAGCTGGGATTACAGGTGGGAGCCACCAAATCAGGCTAATTTTTGTATTTTTACTAGAGACAGGGTTTTGCTATGTTGGCCAGGCTGCTCTCTAACTCCTGACCTCAAGAGATCTGGCTGCCTCGGCCTCCCAAAATGTTGGGATTACAGGCGTGAGCAACTGTGCCTGGCCAGGCTTCCATTCTTTCTGATGAGACATAAGCTATTAATCTTACTGATGTTCCATTGTACATAATCATTTTTTTCTCACTGCTTTTATGATTTTCTTTTTCTTCCAGTTTTATTAGTGGACAAAACTGTACATATTTAAGGTACTCAATGTGATGATTTAATACGCATATACATTGTAAAATGATTACCACAATCAAGCTAATTAATATATTCATCACCTCACACAAATACTATTTTGTGTGTGTGTGTGCATGCACGCGTGTGTGTGTGTGTGTGTGTGTGTGTGTGTGTGTGTGTGTCTGTGGTAGGAACAAACAAAAATTCCTAAGAAAGTAGATCTTAAGTATTCAATACACTATTGTTAACTATAGTCACCATACTGTACATTGGATCTCCAGAACTTATTCTGTCTTGCAAATGTATGCCCTTTCACCAACATCTCTTCATTTCCTTCACACTCCCCCTCCCCAGCCCCGGCAATCATCAATCTACATTGATTGACATTTTTAGATTCCACATATAAGTGAGATTATCTACTATCTGTCTTTCTCTGTCCAACCTATTTCACACATAGCATAAATCCCCTCCAGGTTCATTCTTATTGCAGCAAATAACACAGTTCTTTCTATTTTTAGCTGAACAATATTCCATTGTGTATATGTACATCACATTTTCTTTATCCATCAATCTATCTACAGACACACAGGTTGTTTCCATAGCTTACTGTGATATTATATATACATATATGTGTGTGTATACACATGTGTATACATATAGATATGTATGTATATTGGTTAGTGTACACAGTTATTGGCTCATATCTCCCATAGCCCTTGTTATTTCTCTCCAGGGCAGGCCATAGGAACTAAAAATATAATCTTATCCTCCGTCATCCTTCTGTCTTGGAGTGGGCCACAGAGAAATTCTGACTTACCTGGCCTGTTTGTAGGTCATAAGACCCCCATTTCAGAAAAAGTCCTGCCCCATACCCTGGAAGAAAAAGTGATATGCAGAGAGGCCAAGAATAATCTGGAGAGGTCAGGTTTGGTTTCCCCCTCAGTCTATTAATACAAGGTCATTCTTGGCTGGCCTTGTGTTCCAGGTCATGTTTTCGTGTTTTCTCATCCAATCTCATTTCTACCCAGGTGTCAATAATGCCTATCCAATGAAGTCTCCATAAAAGTCCCAAAAGAACAGGGTTTGGAGAGCTTCCAGAGAGCTGAACATGTAGAGGTTCCTGGAGAGTGGCACACTCAGAGCATGGAAGCTCCACACCCCTTCCCATACCTTACTCTATACATCTCTTCACCCATATCCTTTGCAGTATTCATTAAAACAAAGCAGGAAAAAAAAAAAAAAAAAGCAAGTGTTTCCCTGAGTTCCATGAGCTGCTCAAGCAAACTAAGAAAACTCAAAGAGGAGATCACGGGATCCCCAATTTACAGCTATCAGTCAGATGCACAGGTTAAACCTGCCAAAGCTTGAGACTGGCATTGGAAGTGGGGTGCAGTCTTGTGGGGCTGAGCCCTCAACCTATAGGATGTAAAAATATCTCCAACTAAATAGTGTTGGAGCTGAATTAGAGGACACCCAGCTGGTATCCACTGCACAATGGATCGCATGTTTTCTGGTGGAGAGAATTCTTCACTTATTTTGTGATCACACAAGTCTTCTGTGTTAACAGTTGTTGAGAGAACAGGGGAAAAAAAAACTTTCATTTTTTTCCCTCTCAGACTTGGCTATTGTGAATAATGCTTTCCTGAATATGGGAGTGCAAATATCTCTAACATATTTATTTTATTTGACTATATATGCAGAAGTGAGATTGCTAGATCATATGGTAGTTCTATTTTTAATGTTTTGAGAACGCTCCATAGTTTTTTTCCATAATGATTGTATCAATTTACATTCTCACCAACAGTACGAGAGTTTCCTTTTTTTCTCATCCTCCCCAACACTTGCTATCTCTTTTGTCAAGATTAGCTTCAGTATTTGGCTTTCAGCATTTTTATTTTAATGTGTATGAGTGCGGGTATCTTTAGGTATATCCTACTTGAAGTTTGTTGAGCTTCTTGAACGTGCAGATTAGTGATTTTCATCAAATTTGGGGAATTTTTAGCCATATTTTTACAAATTTTTTTAAGTCTACCAAAAGTCTACTATTAAGCCTGAGGAAATTGTCTTTCTACATGCATATGTATATATCACGTATATCCCTTTACATTAAACAGATATAGAAACACAGCTTCTTTTCCTCTGTTTCTTGCAGTACTCTCATTATACCCCTGAGGCTCTCTTCATTTTTTCAATTCTTTTTTTCTCTTTGTTCTTCAAATCCTATCTCTAGCAATCTATCTTCAAGTTTACCATTCTTCTGTCAGTTCCAATCTACTGTTGAGCTCCTTGTGAAATTTTTCTTTCAACTGCTATACTTTTTAACTCCAAAATTTCCATTTGCTTATTTTTATAATTTCTATCCTATTATTGATATCGTTTGTTTGATAAGATAGTGTCATCATACATTTTTGTACTTCTTTAAACACGGCTTTTTCCTTTAGTTTTTTGGACATACTTATAACTATTCTGAAATTATTTTTAAATCTGACATCTGGGTCCTCTCACAAACACTTGTTGTTGCCCGATTTTTCTGCCCTGTGGAGGGGACACATTTTCCTATTTCTCTGCATGTCTTAGTTTTTTTGTCAAAAGCTAGATGTTTTTGGTAACATATTGTCACAATTCTAGATACTGACTCTTATCCTCCCCAGTCTATATTTTTTATATTTTTTGCATGTTTGTTTAGTAATTTAAATAGACTATTCCAGTTGTCTATTTCACTAACAGAGATGAAGCCTTTGAAATGACAATGATTTTAGCAAGATTCTCCTTGACTGTTCCTTTACCTAATTTCTGCTAAGGTATCTGACTTTTTTATCACAGTTGGTTGTTAGGATCCACTAATTAGCAGCTGATGGCTCTATTGTTTTTGACAATATCCTTGGACATAAAATGTTCCACAGTGTAAATTAAATTTGGACAGCAATAGTTTTTCAGACCAGTCTTGGAGATGTGTTGTCACCTAAGAAGGACTCTTATCTGTTTCTCTCCAGTTCTCACTGGTAAACTAGCTGTCCTTGGATTAGCTTATTACTCTTCATTTAGAGGAGCTACCAGCCTCCTCTTATTTGCTTACCACCAAAATATCCATTGGTTTTGACAGCACCCTTCAGCTTCAACTTCCCCTATTGTTTCAGATAAAGTCAGTCCCTTTCAGATAATTTCAGAGCTCTACAAGGGAGAGGGAGCCAGATCTTCTAGGCCACATTCACCTGAAGCAGAGCTTCTGTCAAGCTGAACTGCTAGCAGGCACAAGAAACTAGTTATGATTAAAATGCCACAGTATCTTGCTATTCTTACTGAGTACTTTTTAAATAAATGTTTTTTCACTTGCTGTATGTCCTTAGGACAATTTCCAGACTTTAAACCATTGAGCTTTTTTTTATAGTTTTCAGAAGTTATGCTTGTTTCTTTAAGGAATGGGTTCCTGGAACTCCTCATGCTGCTATCCCAGGAGTAGCACCTGATAGCTGCCTCCTTACCTTGAAAAGCAAACTTACATTTGCTGTAGTTGCATTTGTACTTAAATTTGTCAGCTCTTTCTTAAATGAGTATCTCATCAGTTACCTGCTATGATGTATTTCAAGTTGACAAATGGATAAGTACAGATCTATGTTTATTTTTCATTCTGTACAAAGAAATCTGTTACTGGAGTCTCTTAATCATTGTTGAACTATATTATGACAGAACAAGGGAATTCAACCAGGGACACTTTATTACATACCAACCACCTCACCTTTTGTAACATTTTGCCACTGCAGGTAACTCCCAGATTTGGCTCTTTCCAAACGATTAACATGTTTAGCCTCAGGACAAATTCCAGCGAGGCAATCATGGTTTCTTAGACTTTGTTTACTCATAAATGTTGATTTTTGAAAAAAAAAAAAAAAAACTAAATTGCAAAATAAAGCTATTTTTCATCGTTTCCTCACTGATTTTGACTCCAAACTACGGTGAGGCCAAAATGTTCTATGAATGCACGCATATTAACCACCACAAGGCCAAAGTTAAATGGCATTAACCATTCCAACAGACGTATTCAAAAAAATTAAGGATAACAGCCAAGAATGGTTATAAAACCATTTTGCGGTACTTATGGTTTCAGCAGATAAACACCCCATATGACCATATAAAATATACTTGCACTATTTCTAAAGGACATCCAAAATAAGCTTAGACCACCTCCAAATTTAGATTAAAAGTGGTAAGATGGTTCTGGCTGGCAAGATGGCCAAATAGGAACAGCTCCGGTCTGCAGCCCCCAGTGAGACCAATGCAGGAGCCAGGTGATTTCTACATTTCCAACTGAGGGGCACCTGGAACGCTGAGACAGAACTGTTCACTCCCATAGAAAGGGGACTGAATCCAGGGAGCCAAGTGGTCTGCTCAGCAGATGCCACCTTCACAGAGCCCAGCAAGCTATGATCCACTGGCTGGAAACTCTTGCTGCCAGTACAGCAGTTTGAAGTCAACCTGGGATGCTCCAGCTTGGTGGTGGGAAGGAGCATCCCCCATTACTGAGGCTTGAGTAGGCAGTTATCCCCTCATAGTGTAAACAAACGCACCAGGAAGTTCAAACTGGGTGGAACCCACCACAGCTCAGCAAACCACTGTAGCCAGACTGCCCCTCTCTAGATTCCTCCTCTCTGGGCAGAGCATCTCTGAAAAGAATGTAGCAGCCTCAGTGAGGGGCTTATGGATAAAACTTCCATCTCCCTGGAACAGAGCACCTGGGGGAAGGGATAGTTGTGGGTGCACCTTCAGCAGACTTAAACATTCCTGCCTGCCTGCTCTGAAAAGAACAGTGGAGCTCCCAGCACAGTGCTCAAGCTCTGCTAAAGGACATACTGCCTCCTCAAGTGGGTCCCTGACCCCCATGTCTCCTGACTGGGAGACACCTCCCAGCAGGGGTCGACAGATACCTCATATAGGAGAGCTCCGGCTGGCACCTGGTGGGTGCCCCTCTATGACAAAGCTTCCAGAGGAAGGAGCAGGCAGGTATCTTTGCTGTTCTGCAGCCTCCACTGATAATACCCAGGCAAACAGGGTCTGGAGTGGACCTCCAGCAAACTCCAGCAGACCTGCAGCAGAGAGGCCTGACTGTTAAAAGGAAAACTAACAAAGAAAGCAGTACCATCAACAAAAAGGATACCCATGTGAAAACCCCAAAGGTCATCCAAAATTCCATAAACCAGAATGCCTCTTCACCTCCAAAGGATCACAACTCCTCACAAGCAAGGAAACAAAACTGGACAGAGAATGAGTTTGATAAATTTACAGAAGTAGGCTTCAGAGGAGTTTGTGGATAATAACAAATTCCTCCAAGCTAAAGGAATATGTTCTAACCCAATGCAAGTAAGCTAAGAACCTTGATAAAAGGTTACAGGAACTGCTAATTAAAATAACCAGTTTAGAGAAAAACATAAATGACCTGATGGAGCTAAAAAACACAGCATGAGAACTTCATGAAGCATACATAAGTATCAATAGCCAAATCAATCAAGCAGAAGAAAAGATATCAGAGACTGAAGATCAACTTAATGAAATAAAGCTTGAAGACAAGATTATTAAAAAGGAGAATGAAAAGGAACAAACAAAGCCACCAAGAAATATGGGACTATGTGAAAAGACCAAATCTACATTTGATTGGTGTACTTGAAAGTGACAGGGAGAATGGAACCAAGATGGAAAACACACTTCAGGATATTATCCCAGAGAACTTCCCAAACCTAGCAGGACAGGCAAACATTCAAATTTGGGAAATACAGAGAACACCACAAAGATACTCCTTGAGAAGAGCAACCCCAAGACACATAATCGTCAGATTCACCAAGATTGAAATGAAGGAAAAAATGTTAAGGGCAGCCAGAGAAAAAGGTTGAGTTACCCACAAAGGGAAGCCTATCAGACTAACAGCAGATCTCTCAGCAGAAACTCTAAAGGCTTGAAGAGAGTAGGGGCCAATATTCAACATTCTTAAAGAAAAGGATTTTCAACCCAGAATTTGATATCCAGCCAAACTAAGCTTCACAAGCAGATGAGAAATAAAATCCTTTACAGACAAGCAAATACCAACGGTTTTGTCACCACCAGATCCTCCTTACAAGATCTCCTGAAGAAACCACTAAATATGAAAAGGAACAACCAGTACCAGCCACTGGAAAAACATACCAAAATGTAAAGACCATCAATGCTACGAAGAAACTGCATTGATTAAAGTACAAAATAACCAGCTAGCATCATAATGACAGGATCAAATTCACACGTAATGACATTAACCTTAAATGTAAATGGGCTAAATGGCCCAACTAAAAAGACACAGATTGGCAAATTGGATAAAGAGTCCAGACCCACTGGTGCACTGTATTACGGAGATCCATCTCATGTACAAAGACACACATAGGCTCAAAATAAATAGATGGAGAAATGTTTAACAAGAAAAAGGAAAGAAGAAAAAAAACAGGGGGATGCAATCCTACTCTGTGATAAAACAGGCTTTAAACCAACAAAAATTTAAAAAGACAAAGAAAGACATTACATAATCGTGACGGGATTAATGCAACAAGAAGAGCTAACTATCCTAAATATATACGTACCAAATACAGGGGCACCCAGATTCATAAAGCAAGTTCTTAGAGACCTACAAAGAGACTTAGAGTCCCACACAATAATAGTAGGAGACTTTAACACCCCACTGTCAATATCAGACAGAACAACAATTCAGAAAATTAACAAAGATATTCAGGACTTGAACTCAGCTCTAGATCAAGCAGACCTAAGAGACATCTACAGAACTCTCCGCCCCAAATCCACAGAATATAAATTGTTCTCAGTACCACATAGCACTTATTCTAAAACTGGCCACATAATTGGAAGTAAAACACTCCTCAGCAAATGCAAAAGAACAGAAATAACAAACAGTCTCTCAGACCACAGTGCAATCAAATTAGAACTCAGGATTAAGAAACGCAATCAATGTAATCCCAGCACTTTGGGAGGCCCAGGTGGGTGGATCACAAGGTCAAGAGATCGAGACCATGTTGAAACTCCGTCTTTCCTAAAAAATACAGAAATTAGCTGGGCATGGTGGTGCACGCCTGTAGTCCCAGCTACTCGGGAGGATGAGGCAGGAGAATCGCTTGAACCCAGGAGAAAGAGACTGCAGTGAGCTGAGATCGTGCCACTGCATTCCAGCATGGCGCCTGGTCACACAGCAAGACTCTGTCTCAAAAAAAAAAATTTAAAAAAAAAAAAAGAAAGAAAATCAAAACGACACAACTATATGGAAGGTGAACAACCTGCTCCTGAATTACTGTGGTGTAAGTAAGAAATTAAGGAAGTAATAAATAAGTTCTTTGAAACCAGTAAGAATAAGGCCACAAAATCTCTGGGACACAGCTAAAGCAGTGTTTACAGAGATATTTATAGCACTAAATGCCCACATGAGAAAGCAGGAAAGATCTAAAACAGACACCCTAACATCACAATTAAAAGAACTAGAGAAGCAAGAGCAAAGAAATACAAAAGCTAGCAGAAGTGAGGAAATAACTGAGGTCAGAACAGATCTGAAGGAAATAGAGACATGAAGAACCCTTCAAAAAAATTAATTAATCCAGGAGCTGGTTGTTTGAAAAAATTAATAAAACGCTTAGACCACTAGACAGACTAATGAAGAAAAGAGAGAAGAATCAAATAGACACAATAAAAAATGATAATACTATAAACACCTCTACGCAAATAAACTAGAAAATCTAGAAGAAATGGATAAATTCCTGGACACTCACACCCTCCCAAGGCTAAACCAAGAAGAAGTCAAATCCCTGAATAGACCAGTAACAAGTTCTGAAATTGAGGCAGTCATTAATAGCCTACCAAGCAAAAAACAAAAGCCAGGACCAGATGGATTCACAGCCGAATTCTATCAGAGGTACAGAGAGGAGCTGGTACCATTCCTTCTGAAACTATTCCAAAAAATAGAAAAAGAGGGACTCCTCCCTAACTCATTTTATGAGGCCAGCATCATCCTGATACCAAAACCTAGCAAAGACACAACAAAAGAAGAAAATTTTAGGCTGATATCCCTGATGAACATCAATGTGAAAATCCTCAATAAAATATTGGCAAACCAAATCCAGCAGCACATCAAAAAGCTTATCCACCATGATCCCTGGGATGCAAGGCTGGTTCAACATAGGCAAATCAACAAATGTAATCAATCACATAAACAGAATTAATGACAAAAACCACAGGATTCTCTTAATAGAGGCAGAAAAGGCCTTTGATAAAATCCAACACCCTTCATGCTAAAAACACTCAATAAATTAGGAATTGATGAAATGTATCTCAAAATAAAAAGAGCTATTTACAATAAACTCACAGCTAATATCATACTGAATGGGCAAAAACTGGAAGCATTCCCTTTGAAAACCAACACAAGACATGGATGTTCTGTCTCTCCTATCCAACACAGTATTGGAAGTTCTGGCCAGGGCAATCGGGCAAGAGAAACAAATACAGCATATTCAAATAGGAAGAGAGGAAGTCAAATTTTCTCTGTTTGCAGATGACCTCATTGTTTATGTAGAAAACCCCATCATCTCAGCCCTTAAACTGATAAGCAACTTCAGGAAAGTCTTGGGATACAAAATCAATGTGCAAAAATCACAAGCATTCTTATACACCAATAATAAACAAACAGAGAGCCAAGTCATGAGCAAACTCCCATTCACAATTGCTACAAAGAGAGTTAATTACCTAGAAATAAAACTTACAAGAAATGTGAAGGACCTCTTCAAAGAGAACTATAACCCACTGCTCAAGGAAATAAGAGAGAACACAAAGAAATGGGAAAACATTTCATGCTCCCAAGTAGGAAGAATCATCATCATGAAAATGGCCACACTGCCCAAAGTAATTTATAGATTGAATGCTATCCCTGTCAACCTACCATTGACTTTCTTCAAAGAATTAGAGAAAAACTACTTTAAATTTCATATAGAACCAAAAATAAGCCTGCATAGCCAAGACAATCCTAAGCAAAAAGAACAAAGCTGGAGGCATCACACTACCTGACTTCAAACCATACTACAAGACTGCAATAAGCAAAACAGCATGGTACTGCTACCAAAACAGATATGTAGACCAATGGAACAGAACAGAGGCCTCAGATATAATGCCACACATCTACAATACAACCATATGATCTTTGACAAACCTGATAAAAACAAGCAATGGGGAAAGGATTTCCTATTTAATAAATAGTGTTGGGAAAATTGGCTAGCCATATGCAGAAAGCTGAAACTGGACCCCTTCCTTACACCTTATACAAAAGTTAACTCAAGATAGATTAAAGACTTAAATGTAAGGCCTAAAACCATAAAAACCCTGCAAGAAAACTGAGGCAATACCATTCAGGACATAAGCATGGGCAAAGACTTAATGACAAAAACGCCAAAAGCAATAGCAACAAAAGCCAAAATGGACAAATACTATCTAATTAAACTAAAGAGCTTCTGCACAGCAAAAGAAACTATCATCAAAGTTAATAGGCAACCTACAGAATGGGAGAAAATTTTTGGAATCTATCCAACTGACAAAGGTCTAATATCCAGAATCTACAAAGAACTTAAACAAATTTACAGGAAAAAAAAAAAAAAAAAAAAAAAAAAACCACATCAAAAAGTGGGCAAAGGATCTGAACAGACATTTCTCAAAAGAAGACATTTGTGCAGCCAACAAATGTATGAAAAAAAAAAGCTTATCTTATCACTGGTCATTAAAGAAATGCAAATCAAAACCGCAATGAGATACCATCTCATGTCAGTTAAAATGGCAATCATTAAAAACCCAGGAAACAGGCTGGGCACAGTGGCTCAGGCCTATAATCCCAGCACTGTGAGAGGTCGAAGTAGGCAGATCATGAGGCCAGGAGTTTGAGACCAGCCTAATCCACATGGTGAAACTTCGTCTCTACTAAAAATATAAAAATTATCCAGGCATGGTGGTGCACACCTGTAATCCCAGCTACTCAGGAGATGAGGCAGGAGAATCACTTGAACCCAGAAGGCAGAGGCTGCAGTGAGCCAAGTTTGCATCACTGTACTCCAGACTAAGGGCAACAGAGTCAGACTCCACCTCCAAAAAAAAAGTCAAGAACAAGAGATGCTGGCAAGGCTGTGGAGAAATATCAACACTTTTACACTGTTGGTGGGAGTGTAAAGTACTGCAAACATTGTGGAAGACAGTGTGGTGATTCTTCAAGGATCTAGAAATAGAGATACCATTTGACCCAGCAATCCCATTACTGGGTATATACTCAAAAAATTATAAAACATTCTACTGTAAAGACACATGCACAGGTATGTTTACTTCAGCACTATTCACAATAGTAAAGATTTGAAACCAACCCAAATGCCCATCAATGATAAACTGGATAAAGAAAATGTGGCACATATATACCATGGAATACTATGCAGCCATAAAAAAGGATGAGTTCACGTACTTTGCAGGGACATGGATAAAGTTGGAACCCATCATTCTCAGCAAACTAACACAGGAACAGAAAGCCAAACACTGTGTATTCTCACTCAATAGTGGGATTTGAACAATGAGAACACATGGACACAGGGAAGGGAACATCGCACACCTGGGCCTGTTGAGAGGTAGCAGGCTAGGGGAGGGATAGCATTAGGAGAAATACCTAATGTAGATTATAGGTTGATGGGTTCAGCAAACCACCATGGCACATGTATACTTACGTAAGAAACCTGTATATTCTACACATGTATCCCAGAACTTAAAATGTATTTTCTTAAAAAAGTGGTAAGAGAATCATTGAAGTCCAATGATTGAAGTCTAATCACTGAAGCCTAATCACTGAAGCCTAATGACAAACCTGCAATTGCGACAAAATCACTGTCCATGTACGCCACATCTATCATTCATTCAGCTCTGTGAACAATGGGTTGGGTTAGTTTGCACCATCAGTAAAATAATCTGACAGAAACAATAACCCTGGAATAACTGACAAAAGACAGTAAACACACATTGTAAACAAACTGTTTTATCCTATTTATATGATGTCACATGCTATAGGCTGAATATCTGTGTCCCCTCCAAAAGTCATATGTGGACACCTAAGCCCCAGTGTGATAGCATTTGGAAATGGGGTCCTCGGGAGGTGGTTAGGTCATGAAGGTGGAGCTCTGGTGAATGGATTAGTGCCCTTATGAAGGAGACCCCAAAGAGATCCCTTCCCCCTTCAGCGATGTGAAACAGAGCAAGAAGATAGCGGTCTATGTAGCAAGAAGTAGGTGCTCACTAGACACTAAATTTGCTGGCACATTGATCTTGGATTTCCTATCCTCCAGAACTGTGAGAAATATTTCTTTTGTTTATAAACCACACAATCTTATGGTTTAACAGTCCAAATAGACTAAGACACATCATGTCTATTTCATTAAATATTGTTGAAAAGAAATGAGCCATTAGGTGTTTCACTGGCTTACTTAATCATTGAAAATCACTACAAATAGCAACTCTATGTCTGAAAGGATTACACAACAGCATCATCGCACAGTGATCCTGCTGGCTGCTTGTAGGGCTATTCTCTCTCCTAGTTTCTGCTGAGCCAATCAACTTGAACCTATTTTTAAGCCAATGAAGGAGAAAAGGAAAACCAGCCAGCACAATAGAATCCTACAATCCCTTGCAGAAATAATTCAGGAAGTCAACCTTTTCCCCATCAACAATAAAAGCCTGGTACTACTTTAAACCTTCATTGCCACACACTATTTTTAGCCCACCACTGGACCTCTGCTCCTTTAGGAGGGCTGTGTATGACCCTGGCTGACAAACATCGGTATAAATTCTCCTAAACAGCAATTCCTGGAAGAAGGGGCTATGAAAGGTGACCTATCCTCACTTATTCCTTCAAATCTTTACATGTCCTCACTCTGTAACAGATATAAACCAGACCTTAAAACACAACACTAAATTAGATACAGACCTTGCCCTTGAAGAACTCCCAATCTGAGGATAAAAATCAAATAATTACAACCTTGTATTATAAGACTTGCAAATGAGGCATACATACATGGTGCAGCTGGAACTAAGAAGGATGTTAAAATCTCTGAGCAGAGGAAAAGACATCTTCACAGAGTAGAAATTACCAATCCAAGTTAGAAATATTTAAGATCTATTGATTCCTGTCCCTCCCTATCCCCGTATCAGCTACCTTCAATAACTATTCAGCTGCCTATAAGCTGTTACTCACCTCAAATAAATCAATGGGTGCCTAGTCCAGGTGGGCAACAGATGGTCTCCCTCCGCTATTAGATGGGGTCAAGAGATTGTCTGCCACTGTTTAATTCTATGGTGCTAAAACACCAGAACCTAAATTCCTTGCAACACTGTTAAACTTGGCTTCCCAAATATACCATATCAAATAACAGTATAAATTCTATTGATATACTGGCCCCCATTTAATCATTTTATCAGATTAATCATCTGTCTATTTTCTTTATAAAACAAACCAACAGATGCACCGTGTATACTGAACAGTCATAGTATGTCAGCTAGTCAGCCACTGCTGGTACCTCTGTGAGGGGGAAGCCATTTATTTCCTGCCTGATGCTTGTGGTTTAAAAAAAAAGAGAGTAAAATAGCAGGAAGCTGAAGTCAGCAGTCAGGCTATTAACTGAGGCCAATGGCCTTGCTGTACAGGGCCTGAGGGCTGGGAATGTAACTCTCCTTCTGGAACTGGTGCCTATGTTATCTATAAACCTTGAGAATGTAGCAGAGGAATATTTTTCCTCTGACCCAGGAACCTGCCCCCACTCACGCACTCCATGTTTGAACAATCCAGACCCCTACTTAGAGTTGCATCTGCCACCAAGTGATTTACTGCCTTTGTTCAGCTCCTGTAACCCTTCCCTTTCTTCCCTTCCCACACATGCCATATATAAATTAACAAATCAATAAAAGCCAAAGACTGTAAGGTCAGCTTCCTGGCCAATGGGCAATGACACAATTTCACCTCTGCTCCCTCTTTAGAGTTGTAAGCCCTTAAAAGGGAAAGAAACAGCTCTTTGGGGAATTTGGTTTTTGGAACGCAAGTCTGCCGATACTCCATAGCTGAATGAAGTTTCTTCCTTCCTCACTCCGGTGTCTGAGAGGTTCTGTCCGCTGCTCATCCCGCAACCCCTCCACATACTTCTGTTTCTCCTGTTTACTGAGTCACGTGTGTTTGTTCCCAAACCTGTGTGTGCCTGTTGTACTTGTGATCTGAATGGGGATTGTGATAGACACCAAGATGCCTCCCAAAAATGTTCATATCCTAATAACCAGAACTTGTGAATAATTACCTTACATGGCAACAAGGACTTTGCAAACGTGATTGAGGTTAAGGACCTTGAGATGAAGAGATTTGCCTGGATTGTCCAGGTGGCCCAATCTAGGCACATGAATCCTTCCAAATGAAAAATCATGTGCAGCTGTAGTCAGTCAGAGAGAAATGTAATGTGAAATGGTCAGAGAATTTCTGGCTTTAAAGATGAATCAAGGAGGCCAGAAGCCAAGGGATATGGACAGTCTCTAGGTAAAAAAGGCCAGGAAACCACCTTTTTACCCTGGAGCTGCCAGACGGGAATGCAGGAGCCCTGCTGACGCCTTGACGTTAGCCCAGTCAGACCGTGTCAGACTTGAAGGCTGCAAAGTAATAGATTTATGTTGTTTTAAGCCACCATGTATTTGTGGCTATTTGTTGCAGCAACAACAGAAAATGAATTCAGGAATTAAATACCTCATCCTTTCCATGCACACACAACCTCACCTCAGCCTTGTTGCAGCTGCTGTGGTTTTCTACAGTCGATGAAGGAAAGCCTGTACATAGGTGGTCTCTCCTGCTGTCCCCAGGGCCACGACAAGAATGCCCAAATCCTGCATGGTCAGTATGCAAGCAAGCGGCAATGCCAGTCTCCTGACAGCATTTTTAACAAGAGGTTTGCTAGATTAAACCCTACATACATATCTAAGGTGGGGAAGAACAAGGCTGGGGATGAAGTGACAAAGAATCGAAAGCATAAAAGTAAGAGTCAGGGCCGGGCACAGTGGCTCACGCCTGTAATCCCAGCACTGTGGGAGGCCGAGGCAGGTGGATCACGAGGTCAAGAGATCGAGACCATCCTGGTCAACATGGTGAAACCCCGTCTCTACTAAAACTACAAAAAATTAGCTGGGCATGGTGGCGCGTGCCTGTAATCCCAGCTACTCAGGAGGCTGAGGCAGGAGAATTGCCTGAACCCAGGAGGCGGAGGTTGCGGTGAGCCGAGATCGCGCCATTGCACTCCAGCCTGGGTAACAAGAGCGAAACTCCGTCTCAAAAAAAAAAAAAAAAAAAAAAAAAAGGTAAGAGTCATCTTTTAAATTCCCCATTCTTAGTGCCTGTAAATGTGCAAAGAATTTGGGGGAGGCACGCGAGATAGTGGAGCAAGCACAGTCTTTGGAAATAGGCAGGACTGAGTTTAGTTCCTTCCTTGAACAAATCACTTAACTTTATTGGTAAATAGGACCGAAACACCAGTTTCCAGAGTTGTCAAGACTATCAATAATGCACGCATTCTCCAAGCAGGCAGGCATTCAGTACATCAGTCACGACTACTGTTAGCATCGCTTGCACCACGTGCTGCTTCTCAACTTTTTGTTTCTTGGCCTTTAATGCTACATTAGGCCTTCCTCAGAATGGTAACATCTGGCACATTCAGGGCTTATTTTTCATTGACGTATGTTGCCTATTTGATTTTGACAATACCCTCAGAGGCTGGCAGAGTAAGTTTTATTGTTTTACAGAGGTGGAAACTGAAGTGCGGGGTGGGTTAGACAGAGTGATTTGCAGGCTGCTATTAAGTGGCAAAGAAAACTAGGCATGGTGGCTCCGGCCTGTAATCCCAGCACTTTGGGAGGCCAAGGCGGGCAGATTTGCCCGAGCTTGGGAGTTCCAGACCAGCCTGGGCAACCTGGTGAAACCCCATCTCTACTAAAATACAAAAAATTAGTCAGGCGTGGCAGCGTGCACCTGTACTCCCAGCTACTTGGGAGGCTGACGCAGGAGAATTGCAAGAAACTGGGAGGCGGAGGTTGCAGTGAGCTGAGATCACGCCATTGCACTCCAGCCTGGGAGACAGAGCGGGGAGACTCTGTCTCAAAAAAAAAAAAAAAATGCAGCCAAGAAAAAAAATCAAGAAGGCAAACTCTGACTCCTCCTCCAGTACTCGTTCTGCTGTCTCCCTACCTGCTGCCTATTAGTCCTGTCTCTGGTTTCCATATGCAACATGATTCTGTTTGTGCAGCTGCTCAGCAAGCTTCTTAGTGCCATTTTATCAGAGGCAGTGTTGAAACCTTCCTATTCCTACACTTTTCATAGTGACAGCCTTACACCTTACTGTACAGTATCTAACAAGCTGTCTTTCCCTCAGTCATCTGTTGCAAAAGTCCTCCTGCCTATATGGTGCACTAGCCCTATGTGCAGGCTGGTGGACACTGTCCAGGTTTGGACTTGCGTGCAATAGTGGTCAGAGTTGATGGGTTTAGGACATCTGCAGGGTCAGCCCTATAAATAAGAGTGGCCATCACTCCAATCACTCCACAGATCTATAGAATGGTCTGAGAGTAGATATGTTGTTGCCTCAGTTTCCCCAAAGAAGATCATTTTTCAGGATGTCATTAGAAATATGGTCCAAAGGCATATAGCACAAGGTTTGATGGCTACCTTTTGCCATCAAATGGAAGCAGTCTCCTTGTTTTACAACCTCAGCAGTGTTATATATATAAACACATACATATATAAACACATGCACATATTCTGGGCTGTCACGACCATAGGAGGTGCTGCTGGCATTTGGTGGGTAAAGGCCATGGATGCCGCTAAACACCTTATGATGCATGGAACAGCCCCACCACCAAGAATTATCCAGCCCAAAATGTCAATAGTGCTGAGGTTAGCCAGGCACAGTGGCACTTTGGGAGGCTAAGGCAGGAGGATCACTTGAGCCCAGGACTGCAAGACCAGCCTGGGCAACATAGTGAGATCCTATCTCCACAAAAAGATTTTATTTTTAATTAGGCAGGGGTAGTGGTGTGCATCTCTAGTACTAACTACTCAGGAGGCTGAAGAGGGAGGGCTGCATGAACCTAGGAGGTCAAGGCTGCAATGAGCCATGGTCAAACCACTGCACTCCAGCCTGTGTAACAGAGCAAGACTCTGTCTCAAAAAAACTGCTGATTCTGAGAAAGCCTAACCTATAAGGTTCAGTCTCAGCACTGACAACCCACTGGTTTAACTTTTCTCTTTATCTTCTTTCTTTTCTGCTGTATTTCTGAAAAACTAACCAGAGGTTTCAGTAACACACCATTGCTAATAATTATCACAACAGTTACCTTTTATTAAACACTTACCTATCATTTTCACCCCCATTTTACAGATAAGAAGACTGAGACTTAGAAAGGTTATATAACTTAGGTTGGGTACAACAGCTTACGCCTATAATCCCAGCACTTTGGGAGGCCAAGGTTGGTGGATCACCTGAGGTCAGGAGTTTGAGACCAGGGTGGCCAATATGGTGAAATCCTGTCTCTACTAAAAATACAAAAATTATCGAGGCATGGTGGCAGGCACCTGTAACCCCAGCTACTCAGGAGGCTGAGGCAGGAGAATCACTTGAATCCAGGAGGTGGAGGTTGCAGTGAGCCAAGACTGTGTCACTGCACTCCAGCCTGGGTGACAGAGCAAGATTCTACATCAAAAATAAAAAAAAATAAAAAAAGAAAGTTACGTAACTTGTTAGGTATTACCCAAGTAGAAAAAGGCAGAGTTGGGATTCAACTTTAGGCAAGAGCTGATTCTAGAGTTCCTGTTCTTAATAGCCATGCTATACAATTTCATGTATAATTTCTCTAGCCTTCTTTTATTTCTGTAAAATTATTTACTGTTTTCCAAACTTACAAATTCATATACCACCTTCATTACTTTTTCTAGATTACACGCTCTCAATATTATTTGCTTAATATTTGTCTTTAAATCCACTCATTCTTTTTTCATAGCCTCACCCTAAGCAACAATATCTTTGAAAACATACATGAGACAGACACTGAAGTGACCACTCCAAAGCCCCTTGAAACTCCCTTTTTCTCCTTGGGCTGAACACAGAAAGCTTTAACAATATTTAATTTCTAGGACACTGATGTCTTCATAGAGCTGCTCTACCAGCCTCGGACTACAGGGGCTAGTCTGTAAGTTCTAAAGTTCATGCAGTTTGGAGAAACCTTTAAAAAGGAATATAAGATTAGAAAAGCAATACTGTTAGGCCCTCCCAGGGCCTTGAAAGGACCTCCTGCATGTGTGTGGTTCTGGAGCTTACTGCTTTATGAAATTCATGGGAAACTGCCTTTGCTATAATTCCTGTTGCATAAAAAACACACCTAACCCTACGTTTAGGCCACTGTTCTTCGGGTTTTCTTTTGCGCACATCTAAATGCAATCTTGATGGACACAATGGATTGGTTATAATTTTTCCTAAAACACACTCGAATAAGCACATAATTAAAAACCTACTTGGTTGTGCACTGGCTTCTCTACCCGGATATGGTTTCCTGCACCACTGGGAATAATCCATCCTCTTTGAGAAATACTGGCCCAGATGCTGGCTGGTGTCCCTTCTCATGTTCTCTGCTCTGGTAAAGTGGCCTCAAGTGCAAAGTCCAACAAGGCTGCATGAGAGATTTAATCTAAGACCTCAGAACCATTAGCACCAGAAACAGACATACACGTGCCATCCTGATGGGCCTCCAAAGCACCACCCACATGAAGATGGAGGACGGTGGGGAAGTGGTCAAAGGCTCGGCAACTAGGAGGAAGGTGAGAGGGCGGACATCGCGTGCAGTCACATGATCTGAATTTCTTTGAAAAGTCAGGAACTGGAAACACCAGATAATGCAAAGAAGACTGAAAAGAGGAGAGTTGCTTTAAATTCTGTATAAATGGTTAGCCTCCTTGCCAGGTCTTCACCCCAAAAGCTCTTTACATGGCCAAGCTATCCACCAAGTGGATAAAGGCCTGGTTAAGTCACGTAAAGCCTCAAAGCATGCGTCCTATGATCACAGCTATATATTCACATAAAAATCTATATAAGCATAAATAAAAAACGTTAATTGTTGGAAAGGCATACAACATCTCAATTTACTTCCAAGGCTCCTCGTCTCAGAAATCTGCTGGAGAATGGGCTGAGGCTTTTGAAACCAAATCCAGTAAAGTAATGCAGATGTTTTCCTCTCTCTCCATTATTCTACCCGGCTAAAGGAATGAGCATGAGCTGCCATGAAGTTGTGTGAATAGGAGAAGCAAAGGGAAAATTTCCAAAAGAGAAAAAAGATCATTGGTTAATAGCCCAAAATGGTTTTCCAGCTACACACCACTGCCCAACACTCCCTCCTCTCCCCAAGTCTAACATTAACACCACAGGATGAATCTTCTTACCTCTTCCACCCCTCTGGTTACACAAGTCACAGCATAAAGTCGAAGATAAAACAACTATAAGTGAAACAGGCATCAATGTTAGCGATCACAGAGGTAGAGTCAGCAGTGTGATCTAATCAATTTCAAGATGATTTCTTCTCAAATCTAAGAGATTTGGGGTGAAAATATTATAGGAATAAGGGAACAATGGATTTGTTATGAAATACAGGACTCTGATTAACTCAACTGTTCAAGTCAAACCGATTCATTGATATTTGACCTAGAAATAAATGTTTTTTTATTATATCTCATTTTAACTTAGCAGACTGACCAGTTTTAGGAGCAAACAGTGATGTGCTGCTTTTTAGCTTTTGTTCACATTATATCAGTTGCCTTTTAACTAGCTACTAAAAGTTAATTACCACATCTAGGTTAGTCATCAAAACTGTAAGTGAAATAATCACCTTCCCCACACTGTGATTGCATTCTCATGGTTACTATACATTCCTTTAAAATTTACCTTCTAATCACATTCACAATTGCACAAAAAGAATACCTAGGAATACAGCTAATCAGGGAGGCGAAAGATCTCTACAACAAGAATTACACAACACTGCTCAAAGAAATCAGAGATGACACAAACAAACAGAAAAACATCTCATGCTCATGGCTCAAAAGAATTAAGATTATTACAACAGCCACACTGCCCAAAGCAATTTAGAGATTCAGTGCTATTCCTATCAAACTACCAATGACATTCTTCACAGGATTAGAAAAAAACTATTTTAAAAATCACTTGAGGCCAGCTACGGTGGCTCACACCTGTAATCCCAACACTTTGGGAGACCAAGGCAGGCAGATCCCTTGACGTCAGGAGTTCAGACTAGCCTGGCCAACATTGTGAAACTCCATCTCTACTAAAAATACAAACATTAGCTGGCTGTGGTGGCACACATCTATAATCCCAGCTACTCAGGAGACTGAGGTTGGGACAGCTGCTTGAACTTGGGAGGTGGAAGCTGCAGTGATCCAAGATTGCACAGCTGCACTCCAGCCTGGGCAACACAGTGAGATCCTGTCTCAAAAAAATAAATAAAAATCACTTGGAACCAAAAAAGAACCCAGATAGCCAAGGCAACTCTAAGCAAAAAGAACAAAGCTGGAGGCATCATGTTACCTGACTTCAAACTATACAACAATGCTACAGTATCCAAAACAGCATGGTACTGGTACCAAGAGAGACACGAAGACCAATGCAACAGAATAGACAGCCCAGAAATAAGATCACATGCCTACAAGCATCTGATCTTTGACAAAGCTGACAAAAGCAATGGGGAAAGGACTCCCTATTAAATAAATAATACTGGGATTACTGGCTAGCCATCTGCAAAAGATTGAAACTGGACTTCTTTTTTATACCATACACAAAAATCAACTCAAGATAGATTAAAGACTATAAAAACCCTGGAAGACAACCTAGGCAATACCATTCTGGACATAGGATCTGGCAAAGATTTCATGATGAAGACACCAAAAGCAATTGCAATAAAAACAAAAATTAACAAATGGGACCTAAATAAAGAGCTTTCTGCACTGCATAAGAAACTATCAACAGGGTTAACAGACAATCTACAGAATGAAAGAAAATTTTTGCTATCTATCCTTCTGACAAAGGGCTAACGTCCAGCAAAAGAACTGCCCCCAAGGGAAGCAAAGGACATGAACAGACTTTTCAAAAGAAGACATACCTGTGGCCAAGAAGCATATGAAAAAAATACTCAATATCACTAATCATTAGATAAATGCAAATCAAAACAATAAGATACCATCTCATGCCAGTCAGAAAGCCTGTTACTAAAAAGTTCATCAAGTAAGAGAGGCTGGCAAAGTTGTGGAGAAAAGGAAATGCTTAGATACTGCTAATTGGGCTGTAAATTAGTTTAGCCATTGTGGAAAGTAGAGTGACGATTCCTCAAAAAACTTCGAATTACCATTCAATCCAGCAATCCCGTGATTGGGTATATACCCTAAGAAAAACAAATTATTCTACCATAAAGACGCATGCACATGTATGTTCATAGCAACACTATCCACAACTGCAAAGACACGAAATCAACCTAAATGCCCATCAGCAGTAGGCTGTATAAATAAAATGTGGTACATATATACCGTGAAATAGGATACAGCCATAAAAAAAAAAAAAAAAAACAAGATCATGTCCTTTATAGCAACAGGGATGGAGCTGGGGGTCATTATCCTAAGCAAACTAATGCAGGAACAGAAAAGCAAATACCACATATTCTCACTTTTAAGTGGAAGCTACATGATGAGAACACAGGGACACACAGAGGGGAACAACAGACTCTGGGGCCTGGGCCAACTTGATGGGGGAGGGTAGGAGCAGAAAGAGGGTCAGAAAAATCACCTATTGGGTATTATGCTTATTACCTGGGTGATGAAATAATCTATATGCCAAACACCCATGACATGCAGCTTACCTAATCAATACATCTGCATATATATCCCTGAACCTAAAATAAAAGTTCCAAAGAAAACAAAGCATTAAATTTACCTTTGAAATAAGTTCATTGTTTCTACCATATGTTGTGACGAAGTCAAGACACCTGTATTCTAAAGGCAGCTCTACCATCTGCCACTATGGGTAAACACCATGGGCTTCAATTTTCTCATCTGTAAAATAATGTCTTTATGCAAGATAATTTCCAATGCTCCTTTCAACTCCAATATTCTATGATAAACTGCTTACATAAAAATTCCAAAACAGTCCAGAGCTAAGATACTGTGTATTAGAAGTCAATGAAATGCAGACTATGAGGAGTTGAGGCAGGAGAAGCATTAATGCTGAGAGAAGTTCCACTGTAGGAGGCAGTTAGTGGAAAGACATCAGAAAGACCCAGAGAGAGACAGCTGTCTGCCTCACTGAAGATTTGAAACCACTCAATAATTTATTACACAGCAACTCCAATCTGATGAAATTTTTGTCTAGAGAAACCTCAAGCCTAATTAAAAGGAATAAATCCGTGTCCTGAGTTTTTCACATCTTACTCACAGAGCCTGAAAAACAGAATCATTTAGGTTAATTTCTTTCAGTGTCTAATCAGAGCTTGGTTTGCCATCAAGTTGGTCCTCTTGTATCTACCCTTCTCCTGATGTCTGGTGCCAACAGACTCAGAAACTGTGTCTCCCATCATCCACTTGAAGGATTGTTTGCTGTTGAGCCCAGACAGGAGCTGTTTTCTAACTTTCTCCTTAGAAAATGTTTTCACTGATACCATGGAAATAAAGAGGATCATAAGGAATCACCACAAACAATTACATGCCAACAAATTGGATCAACTAGAAGTAAATTCCTAGACACACATAACATACAAAGACTGAATTTTGAAGAAATACAAAATCTGAACAGATTAATAATGAGTAAGAAGACTAAATCAGTAATAAAAAGTCTACCAAAGAAAATCCTCAATTTTACCAAACATTTAAAGAACTAATTTCAATTCTTCTCAAATTCTTCCAAAAAACGAAAGTGGAGGGAATACTTTCAAACTCATTCTACAAGGCCAGCATTACCCTGATACCAAAGCCCGATAAAGACTCTACAAGAAAATTATGGACCAAAAATTCATAATGAACAGAGGTTCAATAACCCTCGACAAAATGTTAGCAGACCTAACTCCACAACATTAGAAGCATCGTCAGCCGGGCACAGTGGCTCATGCCTGTAATCCCAACACTTTGGAAGCCAAGGCGGGCAGATTACGAGGTCAGGAGTTCCAGACTAGCCTGGCCAACATAGTGAAACCCCGTCTCTACTAAAAATACAAAAATTAGCTGGTGTGGTGGTGGTCGCCTGTAATCCCAGCTACTCAGAAGGCTGAGGCGGGAGAATCACTTGAACCTGGAAGGTTGCAGTGAGCCGAGATCATACCACTGCACTCCAGCCTGGGCAACAGTGTGAGATTATGTCAAAAAAATAAAAATAAAAGAATCATTGTCATACTCAAGTGGGATTTCTCCCAGGAATAAAGGATATACCACATTAACAGAATAAAGGATAAAAATCACATGATCATCCAAACAGAAGCAGAAATGGTGGTTGACAAAATTCACCATCCTTTCCTAGCAAAAATTCTCAACACATTATGTATAGCAGGACATAATACAGACCATATATGACAAATTCATAGCTAACATCATACTCAATGGTGAAACCCCAAACCCTTTTCCTCTAAGATCAAGGACAAGACAAAGATGTTCAGTCTCACCACTTCTATTCAACATAGTATTGGGGTCCTAGTCAAATAAATTAGGCAAGATTTTTTTACTAAGGCATCTTAACAGGAAAGGAAGAAGTTAAATTGTCTATTTTTGCTGGTGACATGATATTATATATGGAAAACCCCAAATATTTTAGATACACCCAAAAACTGTTAGAACTGATAAAAATTCAGTAAAGTTGCAGGATACAAAATCAACATACAACAATCAGTAGGTTTACTGTATAGGAATAACAAACTGTGGAAAAAAAGAAAATCAAGATTAACAATTCTATAATAGTAACAAAAAAATTCAAATATGTTGGTGTAAATTTAACTAAGGAGGTAAAAAAACTGAAAATTATAAAATACCAATTACAGTGAAGAAAACACAAGTAAATGAAAAGGTATTCCATATTGATAGAGTGAAATAATTAATATTGTTAAGACATCTGCACTACCCAAAGCAATCTACAGATTTAACACAATCCCATCAAAATTCCAATGTTATTTTCCACAGAAATAGAAAAAAAAAATCCTTACATTTGTATGGAATCACAAAAGACCGCAAATAGCCAAAACAATCTTGAGCAAACAGAAAAAAAGCTGGAGACACCTCACTACCTGATCTCAAAATATATTATAAACCAATTGTAATCAAAATAGCATGGTATCAGCATAAAAACAGACCCGTCTACAAATGGAACAGGATGGAAAGCCCAGCTCAGAAATAAACCCAAACATCTGTGGTCAATTGATATTCAATAAAGTTGCCAAGAATAACACAATGGGGAAAGTTTCAATAAATGTGGTACTGGGAAAACTAGATATGAAAGTGGATCCTTGTCCCACATCATACACAAAAATGACTCAAAATAGATTGAAAACTTAAATTTAAGATCTGAAACTAAAACACAGGAAGAAAGCTCCACGACATTGGTTTCGGAAACGGTTTTTAGCAACATAACCCTGAAAGACAAGGTAATAAAAATAAAATCAGACACAGGTAATTGCATCAAACTAAAGAACTTCTACAAATAAAGGAAAAAACTAACAGAGTAAAGTACCAGCCCACAGAATGGGACAAACTATTTTCAAACCGTCCATGCGACAAGGGCTTCATATCCAAAATATATGCAGAACTCAGACCACTCAATGACAAGAAAACAACCAGATTTTTTTAATGGGCTCAAGATTGTTTTGGCTGTTTGTGGTCTTTTATGATTCCATACAAATTTAAGGATTGCTTTTTCTATTTCTGTGGAAAATAACATTGAAATTTCAATGAGATTGCATTAAATCTGGAGACTGCTTTGGGTAATGTGGATGTCTTAACAATAAATAATTCTTTCGATTTATTAATATGAAATATCTTTTCAATTATTTGTGTTTTCTTTAATATCCTTAATTGGTATTTTATAGTTTTCAGGGTTTTTTTTACCTCCTTAGTTACCAGATTTTTTTTAATGGGAAAAGAATCTGAACAAACATTTCTCAAAAGACAACGTACAAATGGTCAGCAGTCATGAAAAAATGCAGAGCGTCACTAATGATTAGGGAAATTAAAATCCCAATGAGATCTCACCTCGCACCTGTTAGAATATCTTTTATCAAAAAGATGCAAGATAAGTGTTGTTGAGGATGTAGAAAAAGGAGAACTGGTGTACACTGTTAGTAGGAATGTGAATTATATAGCAACTCATAGCAGTAGAGGTTAGAGTCATGGGTGCCAGAGGCTGTGTGGTGGGGGAAGGGAGGGAATGGGGTGTTGTTGGTCAAGGGATACAAAGTTTAATAGTTGGAAGGAATAAGTATTGCGATCTATTGTACCACAGGGTGACTATAGTCAACAGTAACGTATTACATATTTCAAAATTATCAAGAGAGTAAGTTTCCAATGTCTCACCATAAAAATGGCAGGTAAAGGAGATGATGGACATGTTAATTATTCATAGCTTGATTGAATCATTCCACATTGTATATATCAAAACAACACATTGCATCCCCTTAAATGCATGTCATTATAGTTTTTTAAATAATTTTTTATAAAAGAAAGTGACATTTTGTTGCAATTAGCCTTTGCTTTGAACAGATAAAGTACTCCTCTTAGGATGCTTCTGCGGGCTTCCAGAAGAACCTCTCCGTATGCAGTGCCTCACTCATGAGTCACACCCCAACCTACCCCTGCTCAACTCTCCACTCTATTCACAGTCTACCAGCTCTGACTCTGTTTCCTGTTTACAGTATTACTTTACCTCCAGACCACTTCTCCAGCTCCAAGACCATGTTTCAGCCCTGGACTATGATTTGGTACTCAATTCCTGGTTTAGGATGTTCCTGCCACTCTCAGTAAGTATGCTGTACAATTCAGCCTGGCCCATAAGTGGTCTTCAGTTCCTTGTGGCCAAGGTCCCCACTAGGCCTGCTCACAAGCAGAATCCATGCCACTGAGAATCCAATCAAACAGGGAAAATCCCTACAGCATCTCCATAAAGCTGCAAACTATGCGAAGGGAGATTCTGAACCCTGGTCCAGAACAAATGCCTGAGACAGCAAGGTTCTGTCCCCCGTCTGTGCTGTTGGTGGGATACCTGATAATAACCAAATCTTGATCTTGAGGAAGAGGAGAGATTCATGAATATCGTTTCATCTTAAACAGCTCCCCGAGGCCCACAATAATGGTTCTTACCAAAAAATGCCCATTTTTGAATGAGTGGCTGAACACTGGTTTCCCCTATGACAAATAGCCAGTGACTGAAAAACAGGAATCATAAATTATATTGTATGCAGCCTTCTCAAAGAAAAAAGCAATGTGTTCTTTACTTCTAGAGATTATTCACAGAAAATAGCACCTAGTGATTATCTTTTGATGCCAAAAAGATAAATATCTATGAAGGGAAGATAAAACATTATTTTTCAGATATAGCTGCCTTCACCCATTCTCCTATATATTTATGTTCTAGGTAAATGTATTTTTATTAGACTAGGAAACATTATTACAGAGTTTCTTTTTTTTTTTCTTTTTTTTTTTTTTTTTTTGAGACGGAGTTTCACTCTTGTTACCCAGGCTGGAGTGCAATGGCGCAATCTCAGCTCACCGCAACCTCCGCCTCCCGGGTTCAGGCAATTCTCCTGCCTCAGCCTCCTGAGTAGCTGGGATTACAGGCATGCACCACCATGCCCAGCTGATTTTTTTTATTTTTTTAGTAGAGACGGGGTTTCACCATGTGGACCAGGATGGTCTCGATCTCTTGACCTCGTGATCCACCCGCCTCAGCCTCCCAAAGTGCTGGGATTACAGGCGTGAGCCACCGCGCCCGGCCCATTATTACAATACTAGATTCATAAAAGTAGTTGGAATTGGATTTGCTCATTTCCTACTTAATATTTTGAGAAATCTTGGTCATTTAAAACTCTCTCAACATGGTATTGGAGAAATAAAACCACCTGCCAGGAGCTCGATTTATTCAAGCCATCCTAATTATCTGCACTAGGCTGCTACCAAATGATGTCTATTTTTACAAAACAAAGATTTTGAAGAGGAAACATTCCCCTTGTAGGTCTGTTCAAACTATCCTTTTCCTCTTGGAAAGGAGCAGCATAACCCTCCTCCCATTCTCCCACTGTCAGCGTCTAGCTGCCCTTCTGAACACCAAGATATGCTGGAATTCCCATAGAGGAAGCTCCAGCGTGTTTTAGAGAAAGTCTGGGTTGTCTACAAACTGATCCAGGTCAAAGCAGGAGATGTTATTATGCTGAAACAGAGGTAGCATTGTGTGATGACATGAAAACAAACAGCTAAGACAACGGAGGCCTGGGTTTCGGCCCTCGTGCTGCCTTTTACGGGATATATGACCTTGAGCAAGTCTGTTGGAAGTCTCAGCTGGATCATCTGTCCTCAAGGAATAATAATACAGGCCCTTCAAACTGTGCAGGGTTGTAACACACTGCAAATGAAAGAATTATGCAAACATGCTCTGAAAAGTTTAGATGTCTATAAAAATGGCTGGTTGCAATTACCACTGAATGAAATCTCATGGTATTTGGAAAGACAGCTAGTTCTAAAATTCCAGAACCTAAGTCATATTTGCTCCATTCCCTTGTATATAATCTGTAATTGCTTCTTGACGCTTTCTTGATGAAACATATCCCAAGTCATCAGAAATATTTTTCATGATTATTTTCTTTCACAGTGTTTTTCCATCTAAAATCAACAGCTGAGTAATTCCATCCATGTCTGTAAACCCACTGCCTTCTGTTGGCAGTACTAACAATGGAGATGGGAAAAAAATGAGGGCAGAAGAGAGCAAAGCCATCCCTTTTTATATTTCTATCGGATACCTTGCCTGGAATCTGTCCTAGGTCCTTAGCTTCTCTTACTAGTGAAAATATTCCCTGATATAGCTCTCATTTCACCCTGACCAGTAGGCTAATCACATGGCTGTCAGTGGCCTCAGCTGGTTCGCCTACCTGCTTGTATTGCGTTTCAGGTTCATGCAAATTGCCACAGTCAGGTCAGCCAGAGAGCTGCACGGCCTTTCCACCGCACCTTCAGCAGAAGCCAACTTCATGCCCTTCTCTGCCCACCATTCCTCAGCCTGGGTACTCAAGCCCTTATTTTCTGCCCAGTTCACACAAACCCTATTACTTATTTTTCTTCTCTCCAGCAGTGGAGCAAAGCTACATTGCCATCTGCAAACACAACTCCTCCTGTAGTTCAGACCCAAAGAATGCCTCATCTTCCCAGTAGAATTTTTCTCATCGTTAGAGGAAAAATCCAAAGTGACTGTAGTCAGTAATTAGCCCTGAAGTCACCAAGTTCGTTTGCCTGTTTTACTCTTAAAATCAGAGTGACAGAAATGTTCTATTAGCAGCTGGCCAGCCCTTCCAGTATCATGGCTGTCTTCAGTAAGCATGCAGTTTGGGGTCTGAGTTGAGAGACCTAGTTACCTTAACATCTTTTTAAGGCTAGAAGTTGTGATGGCATTTTGGGCAAAAACTCGAGTATACTAGATTCTTGGGCAAATACAGGTTACCAAAAATGAGTCAGTCCTTCAGTAGCATGTGAGAAAATGTATATGACTTTCCTCTTGATCACTGTCTCCCAAAAGAACAAACTGTCTTTTTAAATGATTGTTTTCCATAGCAACTTCTTCTACATCAAGAGTGGCAAGAGTGGTTCCATGTGGGCCCAAGAAAACCTCTAACTTTTATTCCCAAGTTGATTTTTTAAACATCCCTGACAATTACAGGCCAGGTCAGCTTTCTCAGCCCTCTATGGTGAGAAACGGTCTTCAGAGAAGTCGGTGAGGACAGCTACTCAAGTCTGCCATGATCGGTTTAGGAAAACAGGTCAAAATATTTTGTAAGGTGTAAAAATAAGCCATAAAAAGTTATATACTTCAGCAGAAAGCCAGGGCTAAAATCCCAGTACACTGAAAAGTTTCCCTGCAGTAATATTGGTTCACATTTCATAATGCTAGAGGGAAAACAGCAAGAAATAATTTTCTTGTTCAAAGAATAATTTGTTCTTTAGTAGAGCTGCAAGTTTAAGCAGTATTTCATAATGGAACCCTTTGGGAAAGATTTGAAACCAAATAAGCTACATTCTTTCCCTCATTCGTTATTCAACAGTTATTCATTGAACACCTACTACATGCCAGGTTTATTGCGGACTCAATGAGGTTTCCAAAGATGAATCAACCCTGCCTGGATCCCAAACTAAGAATTTGACCAAACTATTAAAAAGGAAAACGTCAGCTTTAGCAGTATCAACATAAATCTTTCTGTTTATCAAGTGCTGGGAGCTAGCTGGGTATTGTCTTCCCAATAACCCTACCAGAGAGGTGCAAGTGAAGCCAGTGAGATTGAGACTTCTGGTAAATTTGCCAGCATACACACAGCCAGTGCATGGCAGAGTCAGCATGCAAACCAAGGCCACTCTGAGAAAGCAGACTGGCAGTGCTAAAAGGGCAGGAATTACATCTCAGCCTTTCTGTAACGTGGGGTATCAAAAGCAATATTAACCTAGACTTGGTAGTGTCGCCTTAATACATACGTAACATACAACTTTCCTCATCCTAGGAATGAACCTGGAGGCTCACTTCGGTTTCTCATGCCCTCTTATTTTTCTAACAGTTACTGATTAGGTTATACATGTTAACATCTTTGGATTGGCGACTTTGCCCTGACTTCTCCCGTTGCAATCAGTCCTGCTCTCATTAAAACTGCTACATGTTGAGTCTGCCCACTTTCCTGGATCCCTTTTTCTTTCCTGGCAGAAACCTTGACCATGCAGTTCCCATGGGGTTAATCCATACCCTCCTGTATTAGTCCATTCTTGTGTTGCTATGAAGAAACACCCGCAACTGGGTAATTTATAAAGGAAAGAGGTTTAATTGACTCACAGTTCTGCATGGTTGGGGAGGCCTTAGGAAAATTGCAATCATGATGGAAAGCGGCTATTCAGGATTCAAGAGAGAGAACGTGCTAACAAGGGAAATGCCAGATGCTTATAAAATCATCAGATCTTGTGAGATGCACAAGAACAGTATGGGGGAAATCACCCCATGATTCAATTACCTCTACCTGGTTCCACCCTTGACGCATAAGGATTATTACAATTCAAGATGAGATTTGGATGGGGACACAAAGTCAAACCATATCGTCTCCCTTCCCTAAGAACATTATCAATCCAGATAACCTGAATATTCCATTCCCAGTGACCACAGTGATTGGTTTCGATACCGGCATGGGACCCATGCATACCAATCAGTCTTGAATACCAAGGAAGAGAGTCTCTTGCCACTGGGTGGTAAGTTGAAAGACCCCATCTTTCCCCACATGAACAGCTGAAGGACAGAGTGACTACACCCTGACAGCACCACAGTGTCTGGACCCCCGTACCTGAGGCTAACTGCACATCTGGTCTTTTCAGTGTGGAGCGCCAGTAAGTGCCTTCTATCTATAAGCTCATTTGAGTTGGGTTTCTGTCGCTAGCAATCACAAAATTTCTAACACCTTAGGGCAGTTAACTGTCTACAGAATTCTTTATGTGTGTCCCATCACTAAAAAATTTTGCTCACCCTTAGTATATGTACATTTATTATATACTTGTATTATGGTACAAACATTACAAGCATATACAAAACATACACATTATAAGAGGATAATTAAAAGCTAAGTGTAAATAATGTTTTCTTTCTGAACGCCTTTGAATTATCTTGCAAGCTCCTGAATAGCCACATCCCACTTTAGAGACAACTTTATTAAAGAATAGTGCCTACCTAATGGTCTACAACCTAAATCCATATTGGAAGGCTTTTCCTTAGAACGCCACTGTTGTCAATAATGTAAGTGCAATCCAACATAAACCCTCAGAATCAAATTCTCCTATTATAAGCAGATGCCCAATCATTAACTTTTAATTATATATTTAAATCGCAAATATTTCAAAAAAGAACACCATTCCAAATGACATACCTGAAACTCCATGGAAAAGGTAAAATGATCTAAGCAGTAATGATGGACAGAGCCCTGTCTGCTGTCTTCTAACTAGAGAGCAAACAGGAAGAAACACTATTCAGTTTCCTGAGGTCTGTATAGAGACAATCAATGCAGTAAGAAGAATCATAGCAAGAGTGTCAAGACTTGTGCCTGTGAAAAAACACCCATCTTTGTACTTACAAACTGCACAATAAGAGTTTCCTAAACAGAGTTAGGAAGATAAGAGATATTGGGCAGTACTGAGAGGAAAATCAGAGCTCAGGACTTTAAAAATAAAGCAGTTTCTGTTGGTGACACACTCTAGCATGTCAGTTTGCTGGTGAGTGATAACTATCATTGGTAGACATGAAGGTCGTTGAATCTTGGAAGACGGAATTTTAGAAAACAGGATGATGAGGAGCTCGTGTCGTCTCCTTTTCAAGGCCATCACTGAAACCCTTGCTGCCCTCCCCATGGAATTAACTTTCCCATAACTTGACTTTGGCACCCGTAACACTGTATCATAGCTAAGTGGCCTTCATCTAGCTCTTTCACCTTTCTGTAGATATTTTAGCAACATTTCATTCATCTCTGCTTCCCTAAGGCTTGCTTAACACAGGACGGGGCAATTTCTGTGATGAACTTCTGTGATGAACAAATGCATGTCTTACCCAGCTTAGAGCCAAAAAAAGAAATTTATTTAAGGCTTTTGTTTGGCAAGAGATAAAATAGTAAGAACTCCAATGTACAAGGAGCACCATTCCAAATAGAGAACTTTCTCACCTATACCTGGAGATAAAAAGGGGATAAGAAATGGTGAGCCTTATGTGAGTCACTTTAAACCCATATGTGGTAAGACCTGCAGCCTGAATCTACTGCTTCAAAAGGCAAGAGGTACCTTCTTCTGCTTTGTCAATGACACATTAAAATAAAGACAATAATAGCAAATATTCAATATATATGATAAGCTCTTTACATGCATCAACAAAAAATATAAATATGTACTCTCATCCCCAATTTACAGATGTGAAACTGACATTTGCAGAGGTCAAATAACTTACCCAAGTTAACATAAAGTCAAAATTCAAACACAGAATTGTGTGACTTCAAAGCTGTGCTCTATTCGAGCTTTCATTTGTTAAGCACCCCCTCTATTCTAGGTGGCCCTAACTGTAATCCCTCTCAACCAGGATGCAGGATTTGATCCATGGATCCTTGCTGACTACGTTTCCATTTGTCCCCTTTGCTGACATCCTGTCTTTCTGAGCCTCTAGGATTGGTAGGACAGCATCTTTCGGACTCCTGATTCTAGCAACTCTCTGCTGCCCCCACCTGGCACCCAGAAGCACATACTCTAGATCATTTCAACCTAATTAATTCCTCACCAGTACCATCCAATACCCACAATATGTAGCTAAGTTTTTAAAAAACTACACTAACATAAAGTAGAAAGAAATGGATGAAATTAATTTAATTACTTTATTTGAGACAGAGTCTTGCTCCGTGGCACAGGCTAGAGTGCAGACGCCTGGCTTGATCTCAGCTCCTAACAACCTCCACTCCCAGGCTCAAGTGATCCTCCCACTTCAGCCAGGTGAGTAGCTGAGACTGCAGGCGCTCCACACCATCTTTGCTAATTTTTCTATTTTCAGTAGAGATGGTTCGCCATGTTTTCCCAGGCTGGTCTCAAACCCCTGGGCTCAGGCAATCCTCCCACCTTGGCCTCCCAAAGTGCTGGGATTACAGGTGACAGCCACAGAGCCCAGCTACATTTTTATTTAAACTTACATATCCAAAACATTATCATTTCAAAACCAAAAATTAATGATATTTTAAGTACTTTTTTCATCAAAATCTGGCATATATTTTTATAATTAAAACACATCTCAGCACCATAGGAAAGATATATTTAAACACACACACACACTTTTCAAGTGCTCAGTCACCACATGTGGGCTAGTGACTACTACAGTCAACAACTTACCCTGAGACAGTAAATCCACTTTTAATGTCTGATAAAATTAATAAAGTGTTTCTGTCTGGAGATAAAATGGCATTACCAAATTTAAATACTTAGCTAATGTGTTCCACCAAATCAAACTGGATTATGATAGAAGTCTATGACTTTAGCCTACTTTAGAAGTCTATGACGTTAGCCTACCATGTATCATCATTTTATAAAGGGGTATCATAGTACTAAAAGGAGGATGGCCTTGACTTCAGAATAAAGAACAGTTCTTCCAAAGAAAGGTACATGGTAACCTTAGATCGATGGATCTGTTATATTGCTCTTATTTTGCTCATTCAGTCATAATCCAGAGAAAACTTTGCATAGACTGACTTTGGTCTGTGGTCTACTATTTGAAAACCACTGAAATGGGCCGGGCACAGTGGCTCACACCTATAATCCCAGCACTTAGGGAGGTCAAGTTGGGTGGATAACTTGAGGCCAGGAGTTCAAGACCAGCCTGGCCAACATGACAAAACCCTGTCTCTAATAAAAATAGAAAAATTCGTTAGGCTTCATGGCACATGCCTGTAATCCTAGCTACTTGGGAGGCTGAGGCAGAAGAATTGCTTGAACCTGGGAGGTGGAGGCTGCAGTGAGCTGAGATCATGCCACTGCATTCCAGGCTGGGAGACAGAGCAAGACTCCATCTCAAAAAAGAAAACCACTGAAATGGACTGGGTGCAGTGTCTCATGCCTTTAATCCCAATACTTTGGGAGGCCGAGATGGGAAGATTGCTTCAGGCTGGGAGTTCAAGACCAGTGTGGGCAACATAGCAAGACCCTCTCTACGAAAAATTTAAGAATTAGGCGCACATAGTAGTTGCACCTATAATCCCGGCTAGTCAAGAAACTGAGGCTGGATGATTGCTCGAACCTAGGGGTCCAAGGCTGTAATGAGCTATGATTCTACCACTGCACTCTAACCTGGGTGACACAGCAAGACCCTGTCTCAAAAAAAGAAAAAAACCCCACTGAAATGATGTAGTCTCTGCCCTGAAGACAGGGGAGAGACTACGTACTTAGCTAATGTGTTCCACCAAATCAAACTGGATTGATAGAAGTCTATGAATTGAGAGGCCATCTTAACACAATGAGGAAAACACGGGCTTTATAGTCAGATGATCTCAAGTTCAAATCCCAGCAAAACAACAGATGAAAGGACCTTCACTAATTGCAATTGTGGGAAAGTAGGCATTTGTTCAATGGAAACTTAACCCTAGGAAAATGCCTAACAACTCATGATACATTTATGTGATAGAATATGATACCTCATTTAAATTAATAAACTAGGTCTACATGTATGTACAACATGGATATAATGTTTTGTAAAAAAATATATATATATATATGATACAATAGGACATTGTCACGAGACCTTTTTTTTTAAAGAATAAATACAAGGAAAATTATTTAATATATTGTTTGTGGATATACACTAATGAAGCTAAATTATGAAGACATGCCTGAAAAGGTAAATATCCACTTCAGAAGGGTGGCTCTCCCCACCAGAGAGCAGAGGAACCTACTGGCCCCTCACAGGGGACCAAGGGAAGGATGCTCTACAATCGGGGAAAGGGGAAGCTGGGCCAGGGGAAAGCTGGCTTGCCTACTTGTTCTTCTCACAGAAATGCCTCTTACTTTTGGTTTGAGTCTGGCTCTGTCACCAAGGCTGGAATGCAATGGCACGATCTCAGCTCATTGCAACCTCCGTCTCCCAGGTTCAAGTTATTTTCGTGCCTCAGCCTCCCAAGTAGCTTGGATCACAGACACCGGCCACTACACTTGGCTAATTTTTGTATTTTCGTAGAGACAGGTTTCATCATGTTGGCCAGGCTGGTCTCGAACTCCTGACCTCAGGTCACTGCCTCCCAAAGGTGAGCCACCATGCCTAGCCAGAAATGCCTCTTTAAAAAGACATCTAATTTCTAAGTGTTGGGACATTATTATAATTATTGATCATTGATATATTAATCATTTCAATTTAGCTTCTTGTTCATTACCACAATTCTTAAGAATAAAATGTCTGCCCAGAAATAAGAATGTGGAATTGGAAGAAGCTTTATTACTAGAAATATTAAATCAAGATGAAATTGCAGAGTTGTTCGAAGACAAAAATGTAAAGGCACTTTCACTTACTGGCCCTTTCTATTGAAAACTAGAAAGAATTTAAGAGTAGTTGTTGTTAATGTTTTCACTGCAAAACAATTTGAGGGATTTTCTTTGTTAAAATACATTGTTATAATACATTTGACATTGCCTCAACTCCTGTTCCAATCACAGAAATGCCTCCAATAAGATACCTGCCAGCAATTGAAAATGCGTTATTATTATAATTATTCCCTTAAAGGGGATGGGGGGAGCTCTTTGTGTAGTCCTTACGAATTTTCTCTAAGTTTGAAATTATTTCAAAATAAAGTTTTTTCATTTAAAAAAAAGGGTGGTTCTCTAGGGATTCTCCGGATGGAGGTAAGTGGAAAACAGTGTGAAAGGAGAGACTTCAACTGTATTTGCAGTGATTTATTAAGGAGGAGGAGGAGGAGAAGGGAAAAAATTCTAAGACCAAAACTCCGGCAGTTAACAAATGACTACACATCAGTAAGCCCCTTGCCTGAAGAACACCATTTGATCAGCCTCTCTCTTCTGTTAGTTTTGAAGGAGCAAGTCCATGCAGTGCAATTCTTCATCTAAGGAGTTTCAGATAAGCTCCAATCCAAACATCTGTTTTCCAAGGTAGCCCACCTTCCCACATGGCAACTCAGTCCTTCGACGTCACTGGCTTGGGAAGGTTCGAAAACCACAAAGGGACAGTTGCTAACTATTGAACTTACCACCTAGACCAGTCTGGGAAGAAACTTTCTGAACCATCTAATGATTTAAGTCAAATGGACCATGAAAAGTAGTGCCTCCACTGTTTATTCAATCTGTAGGATTTCTACAGAGAGCTGTACCCAGAATAAGACATTTTTAAGTAATTAATGCAAAGTTACTTGTCCTGCAGGCATCTAGATTTTAATACAGTGCTTACAGAGGATTTATTCCTAGACATCTTTTTTAATCAACATCTCCTAACCCATCTGTGCTTCTGCAGTGAGGTTTCTGATGCTGAAGTGCTATGACTATTTCCATTTGCTCCATTATAATTATGCAAAACCATGTGTTTTGTTCTGCCTGATCCCAGTTCAATTTAAACACTGATTAAACTGGAAGTAAATTAATGTGGTGCAAGTGTTGATGGAATCATCATAAACTGGCACTTACCCCTGGAAACAAACCATCATCTAATGAATTAATTGTACTCTTTATTTGGGGAGAACATTAGACGTAATCAAATTGAGTTCACACACATTCACAGGCCCCAATAAATGGTTATGTTACAAGAATGACAGTAAATTAATTTCAAGAGGCTCTCTAGCACAGGATACACAGGCTGTAATTAGAAAAGTAAGGAGTGCAGTAAAAGAGAAAACATATGAACTGCCTTGCCCATTTGACAATACCTTGTCCTTCCTAGGTAATGTGATTTTCAATCAATGAGAATGGGGATGATTAATTCCCTGATTAATAACATGTACACTTTCAAAGTAATGGAAATTCTAGATGTTCACCAGAGAAAATTTCTGCAGACACCACAGGAGTTTTCTAGAAACCAGTGTAACACCATTGGCCCTGGGTTCCTTGCAGATAAAATTTGAGGCTCATTAAAGGTATTCTCTGGCTAATCTTTATTTCCATGAGGGTCTTATAAAGAGGGGATAGCGAAATTAGCAACCCCAACAGTGTGAGAACTATACCCCAGCTTTTCTGGAGATGAGCCTGCATTGGACCTACCAGGGTAGATTCTCAGCAGTTGAGGCATTTGCTGTGCACCCTGCCTGTCTTTGGGGACCCTTGCTGAAGGATGGAAGGGTTCTCTCTAGCTTCCTTCAGTTAAAATCCATGAACTTCTAAGAACACACTATGCAAAACAGATGACTTCCCTGGATGGATAGAGCTCAGAATTAAGCAGGCAAGTACAGCAACCCATGTTATGGTAGTAAACCAGGCCCGGGCATAATCCAGGTTCCATCCAAATAGAGGCATCACAGATACAAGCAATAAGGTGTGCACAGGTAAGGAGAGCAGTAGGGAAAGAAAAAGATGCCTGAACGTTTTTAGAAAAAACCTTCTCAGGCTGAGATGAGCCCAAAATTTAGCACCACATTTTAAAATATTTTTTGTTTCTAATTACAAAGTCAGCAGTTCTCATCTAAAGTAACATCTGAATTAACACACAAAACACATTTAAAACACCCATAATCCTATTTATTCAGAAAGTCCTTGCAATGCTATATATAACTGTTTAAACGCAGGCTTTCTAAATCTCAGTACTATTGACATTTTGAGCCAAATAATGACGTGTGGTAGGGTCCGTTCAGCAGCATTCCTGACCTCTAATCACTACAGGCTAGCAGCACCAACCTCCACCCTAACTACAACAAGCTAAGTTGTCCCCAGACATTGACAAATGGCCCCTCAGAGGCAAAAATCACCCCTGCTTGAAAAACCACTGTTCTAGAGGAATCATATCTTACAATTTTGAAACCAACAATTTTCATCTAATGTATTGTCAGCATCTTTCTATGTCATTAAAAACATGACTGTAGCCGGGCGCGGTGGCTCAAGCCTGTAATCCCAGCACTTTGGGAGGCCGAGGCGGGTGGATCACGAGGTCAAGAGATCGAGACCATCCTGGTCAACATGGTGAAACCCCGTCTCTACTAAAAATACAAAAAATTAGCTGGGCATGGTGGCACGTGCCTGTAATCCCAGCTACTCAGGAGGCTGAGGCAGGAGAATTGCCTGAACCCAGGAGGCGGAGGTTGCGGTGAGCAGAGATCGCGCCATTGCACTCCAGCCTGGGTAACAAGAGCGAAACTCCATCTCAAAAAAAAAAAAAAAAACATGACTGTAGCACCTAATTTAACAAGTCCTTAATTAATTTAACCAGTCCTTAATTTATTTAACCTGTTTTACTTTTCAATGTGCTAGTAACAGTGAAAATTTTCATACATGCATATTTGGATACATAATTATTTCCTTAAGATATATTTCTTAGGTAGGATTTCTGAGTCAAGATTTTATGGTTTTTTTAATGTCATTTTTCTTTAAAAACCCTTGACATAACTTGTATCATTTCCATTTGTGATCGGCGTCAGCCTCTGTGACTTTCTCTCCCACACTATACCATGAGCGCAAGGATTGCCACCTGTGCCGTTTACTATACTATCCCCACCATGTCTAGAAGTGCCTGGAACATAGTAACAGCTCGATAATATTTATTGAATGGGTAAGTGAAAAAAATAGCAGTTAAACTTTCAAACAATTTGCAGGTTGCTAGTTTTGTAACTAACTCATCTTATCCAAAAATAAACATTTGCAGTTGATCCCAAAGTAATAAATAGGCTTTAAATATATCTTGCTTTCAGAGAAGAAGGATGGGTATTAAGAAGAGGTAAATTAAAAGTCCAAAACCTAGACAGGAGCAGTGTCTCACGCCTGTAATCCCAGCACTTTGAGAGGTTGAGGTGGATGAACCACTTGAACCCAGGAGTTCAAGACCAGCCTGAGCAACACAGTGAAACCCCATCTCTACTAAAAGTACAAAAATTAGCCAGGCATGGTGGCAGGCGCCTATAGTCCCAGCTACTTGGGACAGTGAGGAAGGAGAATCACTTGAACCCAGGCGGCAGAAGCTGCAGTGAGCCGAGATTGTACCACTGCATTCCAACCTGGGCAACAGACGGAGGCTGTGTCTCAAAAGAAAAAAAAAATTGTCCAAAACCTGAACACACTTGAGTTTCAAGGCTGCAGTTAGAGTGAAGAGATTTTGGTAGAGAAAGGGAAGTCATGAACTATTTATTAAATCCCCATAGCTCTAGAGTGTCTTTTGAAAAGTAGTATTTATTTACTGCCCTCATGACTATAGAGCCCCCTTCCTGGAAAGAAAATAATAAATACAGAAAGTAGTTTGCTTTTATAAGTCAACTAAGAAATTCAGAAGATGCTGCGTTGACTAAATTATTTGTGTTTTATGATGGAAACCTTTCAAAATGAGATTGAATGGTTCATCTGCACTAACACTCTGTACCAGTCTATATCTAACTAATAAACCTTGAACCCCAATGCCATTGGGGAAACACAAATCTGATGGTAGAATGTTTTAGTGTGTTTTCTGCTGCTAAACAGAGTACCTGAAACTGGGCAATTTACAAGAAAAATAAATTTGTTTCTTACAGTTCTGGAAACTAGAAGTCCAAGCCTGAAGGGTTTGCATCGGATGACGGCCTTCTAGCTGCGGCATTCCACAGCAGAAAAAGCAAAGGGTAAGAAAGCGCATTTTTTAAAGGCATCAAACCCACCCACAAGAGTGGAGCCTTCAGAGCTGAATCACCTGTTAAAGATCCCGTGTCTCAATACTGTTAAAATGGCAATCAAATTTCAGCATCAGCTGTGGAGGGAACAAACATCCAAATTGTAGCAAAGAGATTCAGATAAAAAGCTTCAAGTAATATTCCACCTTTCTGCTATGCCCATCCACAGATGGCACAAGTCACTTATCTGGGAATAAAAACCCCAATATCTTCCATGCATATGTCCTCTTCACCTCCTTTTAAAGTTAACTGAGTTTTTGTGTGTGTGATAAACCACGCACCAATGAAAGGGCAAGATTGTGATGACTGCCTTATTTAGGATTCAAGCAGAAGTCTTAGCCAGGCCTTCATAATTGGGAAAATTAAAGATAAAATATGTAGATCCTGGCAAATGGACCATGCAATCCCCACTGTTTAATTCCAGGGTCACATCGACCCAGACAGAATAGTAATCAAACTCCAATAAAAAATGGAAATGATTGTCTTTGTACCCTGTTTCACAGCTCAAGAAACATCCAGCTAACCATCATAGTGCAGTCATATTAGGTACTTGGGAAATTATGTAGCTGCTACTGAAGTTATCCAAGCATCCACTTTAAAATGTTCCCATTATTTTGGTGAGTCACTTGATAACATAAAGAAATAGAGAGTTTCATAAAATGCCACTTGAAAAAGCATCATCTGAAAACACCTTTACCTTAATTGCCTAAACTAAGAATTTCTAGCTATTATATAGAGCTGTAGTTCTGAACCTTGGAAACATGTTAGAATCACCTGGTAGCTTTTTAAAAATACCAGTACCTGGGCCCTAATCCAAGTGATTTTCACTTAATTGGTCTTGGAGAGGCCCAGGCATTGGTAATTATAAACCTGCCCCTGATAATTCTAATATGCAATCAGGCTTGAGGCCACTCTCTCAATGCTACCGTAGCTCATCCTCTGCTGCTTTGACCCAAATCTTCCTGGGTACCTAATCTCTAATGGAGACTTTCCCTCAACTCAAAGAAAGAAAACTTGTTCAGTAAGGCAAACATTATTTCTGAGAGTCCATTTAACCAACAGTGGGGATGAAATGTTATCATGTATGCGATACAGTGAGAGAACATCCTCTTAGACTCTTTGCCACATCATTCTTAGAAAGACAATTCAAATGGCACATTGGTAGTCCGCAGGATGATGCAGGATTGCTTGAGCCCAAGAGTTTCAGGTTACACTGAGCAGAGATTGCACCACTGCACTCTAGCCTGGGTGACAGAGGGAGACCCTGTCTCTAAAAATAAAATTAAATGAAAAAATTTTAAAAGAAGAAATCAAATAACACATCGGGCAACTTCAAAACCCACTTCTCACCTTAGATGAACCCTGACACTCAGCATTCAAACTTTCATCCCCTGGAACAAAGACAGTATTCTTGTTGGCTATAATCCCAACAATTTGGAGAACTTGAAAACTGGCAGAAGTGCAAACAGCTAATAGCTTTAAACGGTCCTAAAAGGTATGAACTATAACTAGACTACACTTCCCTACAATTCAAAATTCTCAAACATAATATAAACTAATTATTTTGTTGCTAAATGAGACAAGCAATGCCTCACACGTAGCAGACACACAATAACCATTTTAAAATCTAATTAATGAATACTGAAATTGCTCGTAAAGTGGGTACTGATACAATTTAAAATTCTTATTTGGATAACAAAATTAGCATGCATTTCAGCACTAACTGTAAGACAGCTCCTCCAACAATTATACTAGAATTAATGGCATTGCTGTATTAATTTTTTTAAGAACAGTAAATTTCAAAAATCTTCATTTTATTAAACTTGCTATCTTATTGATACCCTGTCAATCCTAAAAGAACTGGTTAAAAAAAAAATCCATTCTTGTCACAAGAAAAATTAAACTACTCCATAAAATCTATTATTTTCCCCAAGACATTTTCTTTTACTGCCATATTTTTTTCCTCCAGCAAATAAACATATATTGAGGACCAACCACATGCCAGGCAGAACCATGTTTAGGATATCGGCTGGTGATGAGGACAGACTGTGCTTGAATCTAAGCTCTGCTAGTCAGTGACATGAATCAAGTTAATTAATTTCTCTTACTTTCCTGTTTCTCATCTGCACAATAAGGAGGACTAACTGGAGGGCTTGTTGATGCTGGAAGATAATATATTCAATGTACCTGGCCTTAATTATTGCTCTATCACTGGATTCTCCCAACTCTGGGACTAGAGGGTGCTACATCCTGTTTGCAAATGTGTAATCAAAGGCACTGAGAGGTTGTGACCTAGATACTTTATCTTTTGAGATGTTTTCCTCCTACTTTTGGGGGCGGTCAATGTCTCTCTGTTGTTACCCAGGCTGGAGTGCAGTGGCACAGTCATAGCTCATTGTAGTCTTGATTTCCTGGGCTCAAGCAATTCTCCTGCCTCAGGCTCCTAAGTAACTAGGACTACAGGCATGTCATCTGCAAATAGAGACAATTTGACTTCCTCTTTTCCTAACTGAATACCCTTTATTTCTTTTTCTTGCCTGATTGCTCTGGCTAAGAGCTTCTGCACAGCAAAAGAAACAATCACTAGAGTGAACTGGCAACCAACAGAATGGGGAAAAAACTTCTGCAAGCTACCCATCTGAATAAGGGCTAATATCCAGAATCTACAAAGAACGAAAACAAATTTACAAGGAAAAAACAAACAACCCCATCAAAAAGTGGGTGAAGGATCTGAACAGGCACTTTTCAAAAGAAGACATTTATGCAGCTAACAAACATATGAAAAAATGCTTATCATCAATGGTCATTAGAGAAATGCAAATCAAAACCACACTGAGATACCATTTCATGCCAGTTAGAAAGGCGATCATTAAAAAATCTGGAAACAATAGATGCTGGAGAGGATGTGGAGAAATGGGAACACTTTTACTCTGTTGGTGGGAGTGT
>NW_022436977.1:10402369-10402619 GCF_009761245.1 Sapajus apella | reverse complement strand
TGCTGGAGAGGATGTGGAGAAATGGGAACGCTTTTACACTGTTGGTGGGAGTGTGAATTAGTCCAACCATTGTGGAAGACAGTGTGGCGATTCTTCAAGGACCTAGAAATAGAAATTCCATTTGATCCAGCAATCCCATCACTGGGTATATACCCAAAAAATTGTTCTATTATAAAGACACATGCACACGTATGTTCATTGCAGCACTGTTTACAATAGCAAAGACTTGGAATCGACCCAAAACTCATCA
>NW_022436977.1:10396650-10402269 GCF_009761245.1 Sapajus apella | reverse complement strand
AATAGCAGGGGATGGGGAGATTGGGGAGGGATCACGTTAGGAGAAATGCATAATGTAGTTGACAGGGAGATGGAGGCAGCAAACCACTGTAGCATGTGTATACTTATGTAACAGTCCTGCAAGATCTGCACATGTACCCTATAACTTAAAGTATAATTTAAAAAAAAAATTAAAAATAAAAAACAAATGAAAAAATTATATCTCTACAGAGTCAAAAAGCTTCTAGCTCTGGTGTTCTGGCAACATGAAGAATCTAAGAATAGTGAAGAAAAACTCAGGGGGCAGGCAGTATTGATTGTATGCAACTGTAGCTTAACACAGCATGAACAAGCCTTTTGTATCTTCATCGGCTTTGGGATGGCGTGCCCTTTTAATCAGGCAAACTGCGTTTAATAGTTGCTGCCTACATAGTATTCTCTGATACCAGGAAAGGAAATACGTGACAAAATCATGAAGTATAGACTAAGAAACTGTATGGGGCAACTGATCAGAATAGCATTCTCACTGGTGTTCCTCTTAAGACTCCACAGCTTGGTGTCAAGCCAAATGTACAGACACTTTCTAGAATATATTATACTAAACAAAACAAGTATGTAACAGTTGGCATTCTGAAAACAAAGAGTTTCTTAGAATGCTAAGGAGCCAATGTCCTATATTTTTCTGTCTTGAAAAAAAATTATCTTTGTTTCAACTGAATCTCCCTAATTAGTTCTCCTTATTTCTAATTTTATACTCTGGCTATTGAAGTGAGGGACTATTTCCATCAACAAAGCAAGTTCCAGATAAAAGTTCTTTAAGAAACTTGCTAAAAAAAACAGCTCATGCTGTCTTTCCTGGGATTCCTTGACATGTGAATGCTCCAGCCAGACCCAGAAATGCAGCTTTGTTTTACTACCATTCCATAATGATCTAAGCAGCAAAATCAGGTATGTAACCTAAAGCCAGCAAGCCTTGCCAACAGCATAGATTTCATTAATGTCAGAATCACACAGGCTGCTTCTGTCCTTGGTATATTTGTTGGTAATTTATTATCTTTCAAATTACTGGTTATTTTTAAAACAGATTAATGTAAACCTAGCATATGGCTACACACTCATTTTCCATTTACTCGACATTTAATGAGCACCTTCCATGGTCCTGGTACCCAATATGCGCCTGGGATAAGAAAGAAATAGTCCCCACTCTCTTGGAAATGATGATAGAAACGTGTTACCTGGATATGTCAGAGGATGCCTTCCAGTTAAGATTTTTGGTTGCCATCTTTGACAGAAAGGAACTTATTAGCAGGATCACAGCGAGACATAGACTCAATCACAGGATAAAGAGACCAGGTAGCTGGTACCCCAGGGAATATCATGTAGCAGAAGAATCACCTCTCCCACATGCTAGCTTCAATTGATTACGATTAAAACCAAGGGACAGCTTAAATCACAGGTCATCCTATGGCACCAGAAGGAAGACTCTTATTTACAATCAACACATAAGGAATGCATTCTTCAGAAGAGGTAATTTCTCCTTTTGCAGAAACAATTCAAATCAACAAGAAGACACGCAAGGTAAAACCTGTGGCTCTCCCATTCAATTCTACAATATATTAATAAAGGAATATAGACTAGAAAATGCTTCTAGAGTCTTTGAAATTTAGTTCTTATTTAGTTTTTAAGTTTTTAATGTTGTTTTTCCCTTTGTCTTTTCAACACAATTCAGCAAGCTGCCATGTTAACTTTTACACGAAACTCTTCGTTGGATATTAGAATTTACATTAAGCTGTGAGTAATTAAAGTGTGATGTCTTTTTCCAGATCTCCATCTAAAATGTAAATTAAAGGGCAGACAGAAAAATAATTTCCCTTATGTCATTTAAATTATCCCTTAAGATTATGGGAAACTATTCATTTTTTTAAACTAAGAGGAACCAAAAATGCATTTCCCCTTCCCACTCTTCACAACAGAAGATGCAGAGGGAATGAGATGCTCTGCTTAATAACAACTTTCTGGCTGACTTAAAGGCTAAAATTGATATTTTTAACCATTCATGTCCCTGGTTTTGGGCAGTAAGTGGACTTCATTCAATTTAGACACAGCTATCCCCAAACCTGAACACTGTCCACCTTCCTCCCAAGTCAAATCCCATTGCTGTTGTTGCCTGTGGCCATACAACCAATCCTAGAAGCTAATATTTTAACACTAGCTTACTATGGTGGTGGCCTTGAAGAATTTTACATGTATTAACCGAAGGAATCCTTGCAAAGAATTCCAGGGTAGGTCCTATTATGATCTTCATTTTTCAGATGAAGAAACCAAGTCATAGTTGAGGGTCACTCTCTTACCTGACTTGATATACAAGGCTCTGGATAAAATCCTTCTACATAAATGCAGGGAAATAGACTTGTATAAACACAAATCTTGAGACCTTGATATTGTAGTTGTGTGTTAAAGAAACAAGTTACCTAGACCTGAAATGTTTCTACCTATATATTTAAATGAGAATAATGCTATCTACGTCACGATACTATGAAATATCTCAATCTTCTCAAACTCTTCTACAACACTCTTCTAAGCTCTTTTCAAACTCATAGATGCATAAGTTTATCTTATAGATAAACTTCTTCCTAAGCTTTCTATTTTTAAGAAATAAGAATTTGTAAAAATAGTTTTTCTATATTCTTACAAGGTATTGTAAGGTGTATGTGTTAAGGATATTCCTTCCCATGATTTCTAATCCTATATTGTTCCAATCTGGGCAACATAGTGAAACCCGATCTCTATGACCAAAAAAATTGTAACACAAAAATACAAAAGTGAGCAGCAAAGGTGGCGCAAGCCTTAGTCCCAGCTACTTGGGAGGCTGAGGTGGGAGGATCGCTTGAGCCAGGAAAGCAGAGGTTGCAGTAAGCCAAGATCAAGCCACTGCACTCCAGCCTGTGCAACACAGCCAGACGCTATCTCAAAAAAAAAAAAAAAAAAAAAAAAAGTTCCATGTGGTAAACATTATGCTTTGTTTTACTGCTAGGTACTCAGCATAGGCCTCCACCAAACAAGCTGAAACAAAGTAGCCTAGAAGTATTATACCATAACAACCTCTGAGGCAAACATTTTAATGAGAAGTGATCAAAACAAGCTTAGAGAGTTATGGTGGGATTTAAAAAAAAAAATTACAGCATTTGTGTCCATATCGTTTAGAATGAGATCTGGGTTCAACATACTATGAAATCATGACAAGGAAGACAACTGTGTGGATGGATGCTAAACTTAAGATGCAACATGAGCTTTCAATTCAGCCCAAATTGATGGTCGCAAGAGCAACTTGCTCCTTAGCTAGCAAGGTAGAACGCTTGTTTCCTAATAAAATATAACTGTAAGAATTTTATATATCTTTAAAAAATGAATATGGTACATAGTAAAAAACTTCTCAAGAAATTTTACAAATGTCTTTCCTCACATGTATCATTTTCCCCTAATCGTCAATCAATAATATTGTTTACAAATAAGAATACACAGGCAGGCCGGGCGCGGTGGCTCAAGCCTGTAATCCCAGCACTTTGGGAGGCCGAGGCGGGTGGATCACGAGGTCAAGAGATCGAGACCATCCTGGTCAACACGGTGAAACCCCATCTCTACTAAAAATACAAAACATTAGCTGGGCATGGTGACGCGTGCCTGTAATCCCAGCTACGCAGGAGGCTGAGGCAGGAGAATTGCCTGAACCCAGGAGGCGGAGGTTGCGGTGAGCCGAGATCGCACTATTGCACTCCAGCCTGGGTAACGAGAGCGAAACTCCGTCCCAAAAAAAAAAAAAAATACACAGGCAAAACCACACTGGAATTCAGGTCTCCTAACACTTGGTCCAGGGATAGTCTACAGCTTTAGTTAATAATACTAAAATTCAAAATGAGTTTATCATTGTTTATCATTATGTAAGGCTAAGAATTGGTAATGTATTCTAAATTCTACCCTAAAAAACCATTATGCAAACTGATAGTTACTTAATGTGTTTAACATACTTAAGGAGGGATCCAAGATGGCCGATTAGGAGCACCTCAGGATTGCAGCTCCCAGCGAAAAGCACGGAGGGTGAGTGGACGCACAACGCCACACAAGAACTTCACGAAGCATGCACAAGTTTAAACAGCCGAATTGACCAAGCAGAAGAAAGGATATCAGAGGTCGAAGATCAACTCAATGAAATAAAAAGAGAAGCCAAGATTAAAGAAAAAAGGGTAAAAAGGAATGACTAAAGTCTCCAAGAAATATGGGACTATGTGAAAAGACCTAATCTACGTTTGATAGGTGTACCTGAATGTGACGGAGAGAATGAATCCAAGCTGGAAAATACTCTTCAGGATATTAGCCAGGAAAATTTCCCCAACCCAGCAAGGCAGGCAAACATTCAAGTCCAGGAAATACAGAGAACACCACAAAGATATTCCTCACGAAGAGCAACCCCAAGGCACATAACGTTAGATTGACCAGGGCTGAAATGAAGGAGAAAATACTAAAGGCAGCCAGAGAGAAAGGTCAGGTTACCCACAAAGGGAAGCCCATCAGACTCACAGCAGATCTCTCAGCAGAAACCCTACAAGCCAGAAGAGAGTGGGGGCCAATATTCAACATCCTTAAAGAAATGAACTTGCAACCCAGAATCTCCTATCCAGCCAAACTAAACTTCATAAGTGAAGGAAAGATAAAATCCTTTGTGAACACGCAAGTACTCAGAGATTTCATCACCACCAGGCCTGCTTTACAAGAGCTCCTGAAAGAGGCTCTACACATATAAAGGAACAACCAGTACCAGCTACTCCAAAAACATGCCAAATGGTAAACAGCATCAACACAATGAAGAATCTGCATCAACTAATGGGCAAAACAGCCAGCTAGCACCAAAATGGCAGTATCAAATTCACACATAACAATATTAACCCTAAATGTAAATGGGCTAAATGCCCCAGTCAAAAGACACAAACTGGCAAATTGGATAAAAAGCCAAAACCCATCGGTGTGCTATATCCAGGAAACCCATCTCACATGCAAGGATACACAAAGGCTCAAAATAAAGGGATGGAGGAAGATTTACCAAGCAAATGGAGAGCAAAAAAAAGCAGGAGTTACAATTCTAATCTCTGATAAAATAGACTTTAAAGCAACAAAGATCAAAAGAGACAAAGAAGGACATTACATAATGGTAAAAGGATCAATGCAACAAGAAGAGCTAACGATCCTAAATATATACGCACCCAATACAGGAGCACCCAGATACATAAAGCAAGTTCTTAATGACTTACAAAGAGACTTAGACTCCCACACAATTATAGTGGGAGACTTTAACACCCCATTGTCAATATTAGACAGATCAACCAGACAGAAAATTAACAAGGATATCCAGGACTTGAACTCAGACCTGGACCAAGCAAACCTAATAGACATTTACAGAACTCTCCACCCCAAATCCACAGAATATACATTCTTCTCAGCACCACATCGCACCTACTCTAAAATTGACCACATAATTGGGAGTAAATCACTCCTCAGCAAATGCAAAAGAACAGAAATCATAACAAACAGTCTCTCAGACCACAGTGCAATCAAGTTAGAACTCAGAATTCAAAAACTAACTCAGAAC